>NW_019396116.1:298988-382111 GCF_000591075.1 Eurytemora carolleeae | reverse complement strand
TAACTAAGTATAAATAGGGTGTCTGGATTATAAAAAAGTTTTATCTGTGGTGTTTATTTATCCATATTAATCTATAATTATATTGTAATTTCTTTCATGGATCAAAGTGAAAAGAGGACCTCTCAGGTATATGAATGAATACAATGCCTTTAAAAATATTCACAGCTTTGCTCAAATATTTTTAACTGCTCTTGTTTAAACTTACCTTTGAGTTAAAAACGGGCTGAAACGACATCATTTCACGTTTAAATGGTTTGCGTTGTATTACACTGTTAACATTTTTTTCACATTTTTGTACAATATGTTTGTTATTTTTAAAGAGAGTGACCGGCAATATATGGTAGTTGAACTGAGAATGTAGTATTGTGGAGAAATTTGTTAGGACTCATTTGAGAGATATAAAACGTTTTAATAATGTATAATAACTAAGTTTTACCGCAAAGCCATCCATTTAGGTGGCTACTTTTGAGAATCTATTTTTTTTTTAATTATGAAATAACGACAACAAAAAATGTAACAAAAATTCTACAGAAAACTATAAATTAGTTGTTTAGGAACAGGTTGAAAGAATAAAAATTCACTCTTTTAATCGAAAATAAGTAATCTTATTCAGTTATTAGTTTCTGTAATCTCTTATTGATCACAAACATTTTATGTAGATTTTCTGGAATTTTTATTGAAAAATGAAAAGACAACATTTGAAGAATTTGTAAAAAACAATTTGGTTAAGAATAAGAAATTCAAGAAAATGATGAAAAAGAAATAATTGATTCTAACATTGATTCATTGACAAATTTCTATTGAGAAATTTGTTCCTAAACATCGAATTAGTTTACTGTAAAATTTTTAATAGATTTTTTGTTGTCATTATTTAATAATCTTTAAAAAATCCATTCTCAAAACGTAACCACCCAAATGAAATAATTTTGAACGTCGATTTGCGCTCAATCTCACTTATTATACATTATTAAAACTTTTTATCTGTCTCAAATGAATACCCAAAAATTTCTCCACAAAACTACATTCTCAGTTCAACTACCATATATTCTTAGTCACTCCCTTTAGATGCTTCAAGAAATCTCTATATTATATAAATTAGCATATATCAGACTCAGTATATGATTGTATCTGACCTGAGGAGGAGAAAATTGTGTTTTCATGAACACATACACTGTTAATATATTCACAATGCTCTCTAAAAATAATAATATATACACAACTCAAATATAAGGTCTTTTTGATTTATCAAATTGTAAAAAAGCCGATCATTGTTTATTGAAACTTGAACACTTACAAGTTAGTTCACATTGAGAACTAAATCTAATGTATTCGTCCAAGAAAAATAAAAGTAAAAGCAAAAATTGGTTTGGTTTTTAGGTTATGTAGAGCTGTGCATAGAGAAATATATGCAAAAGGCACATTTCAGTTTCTCCCATGGTAAGATAGAGCTTTCAAAGCATCAATGAATTTTCTTACAATCATGATAAACAGATTTGGTAATATGTTTATTAAATGCTTCTGCTGGTTTTCTAATAATTTCTACAAAATTGTTGCAGAATTGTGAAAATGATAGCCTTTTTAGGCTAAACTTGGGAAATATAAATTCTAACTTAGCTTCTCATTCAAAACCCCATATATGCTGATCGAAATGGAGAATTTGTTTATCATGACTTCAAGATAACTTACAAACGTTTTGAAAGTGCTGACCATGAGAGAAGCTAAGATGTGCTTTTTCAACATATTTCTTTATAAAGCTATATAACCTTCAAACCAAGCCAAGTTTTTTCTTCTGCATTTATTTTTCTTGGATGTACATGCTAGATTTAGTTCTAAGTATGAATCAACCAATATTTGGTTTACCCTATTCTGACTTTTCTTACATACCCAAAGCCCTCCCTTAAGGCCTAAAACCGGGCTTTAATACTAACTGCCTGAGTCCTCAGGCACACTGCCTGAATGACTGCTTTTGCCTGTAACAAACTAAATCTTTGTTTTGACCCACATTCACTTGTCAGATTTTGATAAAATTTAGCTTTTTGGAAAGCCTATGACATAAGGAAACGTATTGCACAAGTTTTGCGAAAAAAAATTGCAAATTTTTTGCAAACAACCTGTCAAAGGAAATTTGCACATTTTTAGTTTTTCTTGATTAAAAATCAGGTTATTTAAAATTTTGCAAAATTTTTTGCATATTTGAAATGGCATGGTCAAGGGCTTTTCAATAATGTATAATTTTTCATTTTTTGGACAAATTTTTTTTGCAAACATTTTTACTATATAACTGGATTTTGCGATAAAAAATTCAATTTTTGCAAATTTGCAATTTTTTTTGCAGATTCTAAAAGTAGAGCACAAGAGCTTTATAATGATGTATCATTTGTCATAGTTTGACATTAAACGTGGGATTTAGAGGGGGGGGGTCAAATTGACCCCCCCCCCAGAATATCCTGGTTTTCAAGTACCCCAGCAGGGAGAGGTTTAGGTAAAAACATAAAAATAATCAGATTTTTTGTACAATTTTATTAATCCTAAAAGCCTGATATATTTGATATTAGTAAATATTAAATTTAAAATATAGATATTTCAAATGTTCACCTTATTGTATCAATCTCTTGAAATTCACTTAGTCGAAAGCTCTCCTGAAAATTTTAAAATCCCTTTTTGAGAAGTTATAATACTTTTCTATCAAAACCACTATTTAATTAATGTGCACTTTGGATTCAATGATGTGTGTCATTCTTTTAGACGTTTGATCGCTAAAAATAATAAAAAGTATGTCAACTTGAAAAAAATGAAAAAGACTAAGATAGAAAATTTTTCTTTAACATTTGTCACAAATAATTATTTACTTAATTCGTGTAACAATGCAACTTGTAAAATTAAATATAACTAACAAATATATACACTTTTAATTTATAAATATAAAATTTTACCTCTGATTTTATAATATTCCACAATCTAACTTGTCTATCCTCGCCACCAGTTATAACTTCACAGTTTCAAACTTTTCTTTAGATTTGGTAGATATTTGGTAGACATATTTGTTGATATATTTGGTAGATATTTGTTAGATATTTGCTGCTATAGATATGGTAGATATTTGTTGATATAGATTTGGTAGATATTTGTTGATATAGATTTGGTAGATATTTCTTGGTATAGATTTGGTAGATATTTGTTGACATAGATTTAGTAGATATTTGTTGATATAAATTTTGAAAATACTAGAATTAACGTTTAATTTTAAACGTGAACTTTATCAATGTAATTGGTGAAGAAAGAAAAATCTCAATCTCAATCTCAAATACAAAAAGATAGGGTTTGTATAATATGTAAATGTAAAAAAGAAAAAAAGAAATTAAAAAATCAATTCCAAAAATCAAGAGTGAGTTTTATACTAAACTGTATTCTATCATCCCTGGTAAAATGATATCCTTGAAATATTAAAAGCTTTCGAAATATGTTTGATCATGAAAAGGATGTGAGGGGGAGATTTACTTTTTACACTGTAAATTGTATAATATTAATTTAGAAAATATTATCAAAGGAAGATATACCAGGAATCATCATACCTTTTGTTTACAATACAGTTACAACCATAAAACTCTGAAATAGGAAGACGACTTTAATAATCATTTCAAACTTTAAAAAGTCCAGTACACATGAGCCTAAACATTTATGCAGTGTAAGCAGACCCGTTTCACTCAATTAAAGGTTCTATAAGTGTCTAGTAACTTGTAACAACACTAATTGCTATAATTTCGTCTTCCATATTACATTGTTTTCTGGTTATCACTGTATAAGTGTACTGCAGTTTCTGGGAGGAATATAAACACAACCCGGCCCAAAGAATCAAAATGTAAAGATGGTCATTTCAGAGGTGTATGCATTTTTTGTACTGCAGTGTCTCTGGGCTGTAATGCAAACACAAGACGGATGTCACCGCCTGATATGAGATCCATTTTTCACATTAAACATTAAAATTCAATGAAATATTCTGGCCATAGGAAAATATTATGGGACTTACTAAAATTATCAAAATTAGAAGCGAGTATCCTCCTCGGATACGAGAGAGAACACTGATGCATCTATTCTTCTTTATAAATACCGCCCAGAGAGAATAGGTTTCAATATGTACGCAGAGAATACGAAACAACAACAAACTTTCATTGCCTTATTACCTTGATCCGGCCTAAGCAGCGCTGAGTTGGTTTACTGAAACTCAAGTACACATAATATACACATTAAACCTTAATCAGATCAATATTGTGAAATGAATCGATTATTAGAACCACGGGAGTAGCAGAAGGTTAAAGATTATATATTGGATGGGTTGAATTTTAAAAAAGAAGTTTAGATTTCTAGGCAAATCTGGGTTCCCCAGCTAAATTATGATATATATTTATAAACATATTACCTACATGATAGATATCCAACATTAAAATAAACATGACTTTGATGGAGGCGTAATTTGACATTGATACTATTAGGCCTTGATTGATATTTAAAATATTTTAGTATTCAAAATTAGCTCGATATCGTCACATTCCCCACCATGTTTTGTATCTGGTAAAGACAAAAACGTTTGTGGCTTGGGAACCCTGCTTTACCTGGAATCTGAAATTTCTCTATAATTATAGGCTAAGTTAAACCAGGCTAAGAATATTCCCCTTGTTCTAACGAGTTATTACAAAATCGGCAAATCGGTGAAGGGAATCGGGAACATGGGAAATTCAAATAAACAAACAGACGTCTGAGGCGAGAAATCAGCTATTTTAATGTATAGAAAAGTTTTTATGAATGTGCCTAATTTCTCATCTTGACTGTACTTTAGTGAATCCACGCTGCCCTGGTGAAATTTCAAGGCTTTCCGAAACCTAAGTTAGAGTTTAAGATTNTTAACAGGGGCTGTCGATAAAGGTTAAACTAAGAAACACTTCATTCAGACAGTTACGTTGCTGCTTTACGACAGTACCCTTGAGTCCGCAAATTTGTTATCTTTGTTTGTTTCTTCTAAAATTTTATCATCAATAACAGACCGGTGGCCGAATTTAAAGAATTTAAGCGGCGGTTTAAATTCAAGCCGCGGCTTAAATATGGTTGGTTCCACTTAAAATTGTATCAAATGTTTCAAGATTTAAGCCGGCGCTAAATTTAAACCAGGTTTTGGCGGATTTAAACCGCGGCTCAAATTCTTTAAATTCCATCTCAGAAGACAATGCCAATCTTCACAACAGACCGGAAGACAATGCCGATCTTCACAAAAGACCGGAATACAATGCCGATCTTCACAGCAGACCGGAATACAATGCAGATCTTCACAACATACAGGAAGACAATGCCGATCTTCACAACAGACCGGAATACAATGCGGATCTTCACAACTGACTGGAATACAATGCGGATCTTCACAACTGACTGGAATACAATGCCGATCTTTACAACAGACCAGAAGACAATGCGATCTTCACAACAGACCGGAAGACAATGCCGATCTTCACAACAGACCGAAAGACTATGCCGATCTTTACAACAGACCGGAAGACAATGCAATTTTCAAAACAGACCGGAAGACAATGCCAATCTTCACAAACGACCGGAATACAATGCCGATCTTTACGACAGACCGGAAGACAGTGCCGATCTTTACAACAGACCGGAAGACAATGCCGATCATTACAACAGACCGGAAGACAATACGATCTTCAAAACAGACCGAAAGACAATGCCGATCTTCACAAACGACCGGAAGACAATGCCGATCTTCACAACAGACTGGAAGACAATGCCGATCTTTACAACAGACCGGAAGACAATGCCGATCTTCAAAACAGACCAGAAGACAATGCCGATCTTTACAACAGACCGGAAGACATGCCGATCTTCACAACAGACCGGAAGACAATGCCAATCTTCACAACATACCGGAAGACAATGCCGATCTTCATAACAGACCGGAATACAATGCCGATCTTTACAACAGACCGGAATGCAATGCCGATCTTTACAACAGACCGGAAGACAATGCCGATCTTTACAACAGACCGGAAGACAATGCTGATCTTCACAACAGACCGGAAGACAATTAAAGGAATTTAACTGTTTTCAAGATTTGAAAACAGCGACATCTTTTTACCATTACTATTACTATAGACAAAGTTTAAATGGTACCGTTGTGAATTCGGCATGTAATTCTCAAAATGTAAGGTCTGTAGTCTTAATATAGAGGGGTTCTTTTAATTGTTTAATTATGAATATAAAGAGAAGATGTTTAACCTGTCCATGCTGTATTTGATAGAAGGGATGACAATACTGCTCTGTCCGCTTTGCAAATCTACAAATTACACTCTTTAAATCATTTTTTTAGAATTGGGGGGAAATATTCCCACAACCCCTATCTTAGGAGGTTTTTGAATATTTTCTGCTGACACACTTAATTTTTAATTTTTTTGTTATATTTCATAAATAAATATTTACTTAGTACTTAATTCTCATGAAAACAAATAATATTTCTAAAAGAATAAGAGAATTTTAAATCTATTTTCAAACTTCTACTTCAGTTGAACAGTTATGAATTTTCAATGTTTTTACAATATTAAAGGAAGTATTGACTTGAAAAGTTGCTTTTCATTTGAAAAATTGCATTAAGGTTAAAAACTATTCTATTTAAACCTTGTTCTGATAAGAGCAAAGTCATGGATAAAAACTGTCAGAATTCAATATTTGTTTACAATAGAAAACTTACGAAATCTTTCTTATTTTTGCCAGATTTAATTACATTAACAATCTCTTTATGATTCAAACATATTAGTTTTCAAAGTAAAAGATCAAAGGCTTTCTTTTGTTGGTAGTATTTTGATAGTAGATTACCTAAAAGAGACACTTCCCCTTCCTTTCCTCCGAACAGAGCTAGATTTAAATTGATCAGGTCGAGAGACATAACTGGAGAAAAAACTGGATAACTCCTGAAAAAAAATTAATTGAATAATTTGAAAGCTTTGATAATTATGAAACTTATTTCTAATCAAATTTTTTAGATGACTCGTTAATTTTATTAATTAACTTCCCGAAGTGTCGTGCAAACTGTAATTTTGATAAAAACAACAGAGATTCATGTCTCTAGCCATGCTAAGCCTTTGCACTTTTACATGCAAATCTGTTTTACTTCCAAGTTTGCAGACTTTCTGAGTTTGCACATTGGAAATAATTGGAAAACCCGAAAATAAAAAATGATGGTTTGATTTTTCCTACCTTGTTTGATGTCCGGTCCAAAGATCCCAAATTCTTACAGTTGAATCCAAACCTCCGGACACCAACGTGTTTCCTATGACAGTGGTAGGCGATTATATCAATACAATAAAGGCGACTTTCAATTTATTTTTGATTTATATCAACCTGTTAAATAGCATGATTACACATAAACTTATGAAGTCAAGAGAATCTGTCTTTAATTACTTGTAAACTTGTGATTAAAAAAAAGATAGTTAACCCTATCTCTGCTGGGGTACTTGAAAACCAGGATATGCTGGGGGGGGGGCAATTTGACCCCCCCCCTCTAAATCCCATGTTTGATGTCCAAATATGACAAAATATACATCATTGGAAAGCTCTTGTGCTCTACTTTTAGAATCTGCAAAAAAAATTGCAAATTTGCAAAAATTGAATTTTTTATCGCAAAATCCAGTTATAAAGTAAAAATGTTTGCAAAAATAAATTTGTCCAAAAAATGAAAATTTATACATTATTGAAAAGCCCTTGACCATGCCATTTTAAATATGCAAAATTTTTTGCAAAATTTTTAATAACCTGATTTTTAATCAAGAAAAACTAAAAATGTGCAAATTTCCTTTGACAGGTTGTTTGCAAAAAGTTTAAAATTTTTTTTCGCAAAACTTGTGCAATTCGTTTCCTTATGTAAAAGACTTTCCAAAAAGCTAAATTTTATCAAAATCTGACAAGTGGAAGTGGGTCAAAACAAAGATTTAGTTTGTTACAGGCAAAAGCAGTCATTCAGGCAGTGTGCCTGAGGACTCAGGCAGTTAGTATTAAAGCCCGGTTTTAGGCCTAAAGGGAGGGCTTTGGGTATGTTGGAAAAGTCAGAAAATTTCAACAGCCTCAGACCAATACTTTTTGAGTTATGTAAAAAAAAACAAGAAGGGGGGGTCAAATTGAAGGGTTAAGGAATAGGGAATAGGGTTAACAATCAAAACTGAATTAAAAAAGTCGTCTTAATTGTATTGATATAATCGCCCATCACAGTACATAATTATTTAAAAACATTAAAAACCGTCACAATCCAACAAAATGGATTTTTTATGGACAGAATGAGTTAAAATAACAATGAAGATATTGAATCCACTACGGTAGTAATAACTAAGTATAAATATGACGTTATTGCGTCAGGTTAAATCATACAAATTGACAGGAGGTCTAACTAAACAGATAAATAGTTCTCAATTCTATATTTAGAGAATATTTAGAGAATTTAAAGGGACTGTTAGCGTAATTCCAAGTGACCTCATATGCAAAGATGGCAATGTCTGAATCACAAAGGTACCCTTTAAAAGCTGTATATATCAATGTTTATAATTTTTAAAAACTGATAATTTTCAATTGGGATTTAATGACTTGCGCATTTCTACTGAAGGAAAACATATAGGAATTATTAGAACTTCTAAGCCTAGAAATACAACAATATCTTCCACATTATTCATCACATGAAGGTTGTGAAGCGGGTATTGACATCTTTGCATGTCGAGAGTCACTTAATATAACGCCACAGTCCCTTTAAAATATGTGTATGATACAGAAACTATTTATGGTATTTAAAGGGAGAGTTCCCTATTTTAAATTTTGAGATTTTGAACACTTAAAGATGTTACTAGGGGACCGAAGGTAAAAAGAATTGAATTATTGAACCAATCGGATTTTTGTCTAATCTACCTAAATTCAAGGATAGATTTAAAAGCAAACTTCATGAGCTTACATTTTTGCTTTAGAGATTGCTTATTTTGGTTTGCAGTGATATCCGAACCCTCTAGATATAGGCGTACACACAACTTTGGTGGTAAGGGCTCTTTTTTCTGAGGGGGGGGGGTGAAACTCATATTTTTTACTTATTTTATTAACATGATAAACTAGTTATTAACATGATTAACTAGTTATTAACATGATTAACTAGTTATTAACATGATTAACTAGTTATTAACATGATTAACTAGTTATTAACATGATTAACTACTTAATGACATGATTAACTAATTATTAACATGATCAACTAATTATTAACATGATTAACTAAATATTAACAATTGTATGAATGTTTTTGAAAAAAAGAAAAAAAAGGTTTTCTGTTATAAGGAATGTTTTGTTTGAAATATATCCCACCTTCTTGTCTCCTTGTCCCCCTGTTGCAACCCAGGGATTGTTGAAACCTGTAAAAAAAGTTTTTTACTACAGTAGTCGGCGTTTATATCAATACAATGAAAACAACTTTCTATTTAAGTTTTTATTTCTACCAAGCTTATTAAGTGAATAAGTTTATAAGTGAATACAGAGAAGCTGGTAATTGACGAAATAAAGAAATAAAGATGAAATGTGTCCCTAACGAACTATGAACGAACTATGAACTAGCTATGCACGAACATTGAATGAACTTTGAACGAACTATGAACGAACTATGAACGAACTATGAACGAACTATGAACGAACGATGAACGGAATATGAACGAACTATGAACGAACTATGAACGAACTATGAACGAACTATGAATAAGCTATGAACGAACTATGAACGAACTATGAATGAACAATTAATGAACTTTGAACGAACTATGAACGAACTATGAACGAACTATGAACGAACTAGGAACGAACTAGGAACAAACTATAAATGAACTATGAAAGAACTATGAACGAACTATGAACAAACTATGAACGAACTATGAACAAACTATATGAACAAACGAATTAAAGAAGGAAAAACAGAACGCGTCCATTTCTATCTGCAACATGGCGCGGAACTTCGAAATAAATTACTGATTACCTAAACACTGAACATAGTCTGCATGATCAGAGACCTGATCCAAACATTTGCCTTCATTCAAGTCCCAGCTCCGTAAACTCCTACAATAGAAAATAAATTCGAAATTATATGTTATAAAACATAATATTGAATTATATAATTACATATAAGAAATATATTTGCGTCCATAACGTACGTCCACAATATGCATTCACAAATCACCTGGGGAACACTGGGTTCTCAAGCTAGTATACATACATAACGCTACATCAGATAGTAAAAGTTTGAAATTTTGAAATATCAAAAATGGAATTCAACAAATATGAGTAGAAATTGGGCTCCTATGAATCCAAATTATTAGCGGGAAACTACAACGAAGTGCGCATTAGGTCTGAATTGGAATATTTTGATCTCTCATTCATAATCCGTCAAAAATACCGTAAAAGACCTGATAACTGTATAAACATATATTCTATACTACCAGTGTTCCCCTGGTGATTTGTGAATGCAAATTGTGGACATACGTTATGGACGCACATTGTTGACGTACGTTATGGACGCACATTGTGGACGCACAGTATGAACGCACATTTTGGACTCACATTGTGGACACAACTTGTAGACGCACATTATAAATGTTAAAGCACATTGTGGTTGCACATTGAGGAACCACATTGTGGACGCACATTGTGGACGCACATTGTGGACGCACATTGTGGACGCACATTGTGGACTCACATTGAGGACACACATAGAGGACGCATATGTGGATGCACCTTGCAGACGCACATTTATGATGCAAAAAGTGGATTCACACTGGGGACGTATATTTTGGAAACACATTGTGGACTCACATTTAGGACGCACATTATTGATGCACATTGTGGACGCACGTTTTGGACGCACATTTTGGAAACACATTGTGAACACACATTGTGGACGCAGATTGTGGAATCACATTAGTTCATTGTGAACGCACATTATGAACGTACAATGAGGATGCACATTTTGGTCGCACATTGTGGAAAAACAATTTGGACGCACATTGTGGAAACACATAGTGAACGCATATCGTGGATGCACTTTGTGGACTTTGTGGACGCACATTGTGGACACACATTGAGAACATACATTGCGAATGCACATTGTGGATGCACATTAAGGGTGAACGTTGATGCCGAAAATTGATTGCGTACATTATTGTTAACGCAAAAATATATGTGATATATATAATACATTCATGTTACAGCTTCATATTATAATATTGAAATGTTTGAATTCAAATGGAAAATGTTCAATTTGATTTTAAAAGCAAAGAAGCAGAAGAGGTGATAAAATAGACTCTGCCCACATCCAACCTTTTCATTTTTTTTTATTTTAAACTTACTGTTTCTGTATATTATCTATACCTGAAGTATAGAGATATCTCTGTATACAATCAATACCTGGAGCCTACAGATATCTCTGTATATAATCTATACCTGGAGCATACAGATATCTCTGTATATAATCTATACCTGGAGTATACTGATATCTCTGTATATAATCTATACCTGAAGTATACTGATATCTCTGTAAATAATCTATACCTGGAATAATCTGATATCTGTATATAATCTATTCCTGGAGTATACAGATATCTCTGTATATAATCTATACCTGAAGTAAACTAATATCTCTGTATATAATCTTTACCTGGAGTATACTGATATCTCTGTATATAATCTATACCTGGAGTATACTGAAATCTCTGTATATAATCTATACCTGAAGTAAACTGAGATCTCTGCACATAATCAATACTTGGAGTAAACTGATATCTCTGTATATAATCTATACCTGAAGTAAACTGATATCTCTGTATATAATCTATACCTGGAGCATACATATATCTCTGTATATAATCAATACCTGGAGTAAACTGATATCTCTGTATATAATCTATAACTGGAGTAAACTGATATCTCTGTATAAAATCTATACCTGGAGTAAACTGATATCTCTGTATATAATCTATACCTGGAGTAAACTGATATCTCTGTATAAAATCTATAACTGGAGTAAACTGATATCTCTGTATATAATCTATAACTGGAGTAAACTGATATCTCTGTATAAAATCTATACCTGGAGTAAACTGATATCTCTGTATATAATCTATACCTGGAGTAAACTGATATCTCTGTATAAAATCTATAACTGGAGTAAACTGATATCTCTGTATAAAATCTATACCTGGAGTATACTGATATCTCTGTATATAATCTATACCTGAAGCATACTCATATCTCTGTATATAATCTATACCTGAAGTATACTGATATCTCTGTATATAATCAATACCTGGAGTAAACTGATATCTCTGTATATAATCTCTATACCAGAAGTAAACTGATATCTCTGTATATAATCTATGCCTGAAGTATACAGATATCTCTGTATATAATCTATACCTGGAGTAAACAGATATGTATGTATATAATCTATACCTGGAGTAAACTGATATCTCTGTATATAATCTATAACTGGAGTAAACTGATATCTCTGTATATAATCTATACCTGAAGTAAACAGATATCTCTGTATATAATCTATACCTGGAGTAAACTGATATCTCTGTATATAATCTATAACTGGAGTAAACTTTTATCTCTGTGTATAATCTATAACTGGAGTAAACTAATATCTCTGTATAAATCTATACCTGGAGTAAACTGATATCTCTGGTTGAACCCAATGCTGACAAACTATATACAAGGGAGTAACTACAAGGCTTGTCACTTCATCTTCACAAACTATCCTACTAACCTAGGGAAGGACAATGTTAGTGGCATAGATTAATAACAAAACAAATAGATCACAAGATATCGTCTTGTCAAGATTTAGGGGTTTTCTCTTTCTTGTAATTCAATTAGGCAGAACTCCCTTGGGATTCATACTCAGGGTTATTGTGAACAAACACCTATCAACTATCTTGATGTTTAAAAAGCAACATTGACTTTTACCCCCTGCAACGTTCATGGTTGTAAATGATAAAGTAATTGAACAATTGTCACAAAATCTAATTTTCTAATTACTATATCTGTGTAATCTAATTTTGTATACCTTTGATATTTAAATTTTTTTAAATCTCAAAGGTCTATGCATGGTATCAGGTTGGAAAGTTAAAGGAAGTATTCAGTGATTTTATTAGAAAAATCGTAATGATTGATAAGGTTATAGTTGATTACTAAACTGTTTAGGCTGCTGGCAGCACACATAATTATACGGGAGAGTAGTTTCTGCATCTGCAATATTTCTCAGAGTGGTTGTTTACTTACATAATAGGGGGGGCGGGGGGTACAGGCCGACTTTTACATGTTGTAAAGGCCCGTAAAAAAAACATCGGTCCATCCCTGATACCATTATCGGTCCATCCCTGAAACCATTATCGGTCCATCCATGATACCATTATCGGACCGAATCCATTATCGGTCCATCCTTGAAACCATTATCGGTCCATCCCTGTAACCATTATCGGTCCATCTCTTAAACCATTATCGGTCCATCCCTTTAACCATCCTCAGTCCATCCCTTAAACCAGTATCGGTCCATCCCTGAAACCATACCATTATCGNCTTCTTAGTTTTTTTAATTAGGATATTTCACTTTTAGATTTAATTTCACGAAACTTTCCATTAATATAGTGGCATGTCCGATTCACAACGGTATCCTTGAAAGCTTTGCCTGGTCAAAAGTTCCTAAAATTTGTATGATTACCTTGGGGTCAGGCACAGTCCAATCTACAGACATTTTTGAAAAATTATCTAAAATTATCTAAAATTATCTAAAATCTCTGAAAAAAAAACTTATCTTTACAAATGCACCGTGCACTAACAACAGATAAATCGGCGCTTTGTCACTATTTGCGCGAATGCTCAATAAGCGCACTTACCGCTGATGATTTCTTGGATTTTGATTTACATTAAATAAATAAGTCCTGGGGCTTATTTCAATCTTGACAGAAAGAAAAAAATAATTGACTTTTATTTCAATAATAATGTTTTTCATCATACATCTACCATTTACCCCCTTTTTTGTCTTTAAACGATTAAAATATTTTTTTAGTAGAAAGTTCGAAACATAATTTTTATGAATGAGTTTTTTAATTTCCTAGTTTTTGATAGATCTAACGGAATTAAAATCTAATCTAATCTTATCCTGGGCCTTAAACAGAAATATTTGTAAAATACAAATTGGAGAAAAAGTGTGACTGAGTTTTAGAAAGTTGAAATTCAAGAATTTCCTAATTTTAAAGTGAGTGTTTGCGAAAAATTAAAGGGGGTTTAGGCTTATATAGAATCCAATTCGATATCGATCATTACTAATTTTACAATTATCTGTTGCGTCTATAAGAAGAAAATGGTTAAATAATAGTAAAATTCGATATCAGCCTATACCCCCTATCATTCATTCATTTGAACACTCCCTTTAACATATCATGTTTCTAGAAAAATAAATATCCTTGTCTATTTTTATAAAACTTCAAGTCTGAAAATAATATGTCCTTGATCCATTATTTAAGCGTACCTTAATTAACTATTTTGTTGTTGTAAGCGTTGTAAATGTAATTCTCACAGAGAAAAATCAAAAATAATTAAATGGGCTCTTCCGAAACTTTGAAGATGTTTTAGCTCGAATCGCCGTGTTTGCTTTTTAATTAGAATTATTTAATTAAAAGTAACTAGAGTTCCCACAGAATGGAGGGGAGGGGGGGAGGGGGGGGGGGAGAGTCGTATTAAGTAAGTTTTACTTAAAAATACTTTTTAATTACAACAATTTGTATTATTTATAAAATCCTTTTGTTGACAATTATTTTGTAATAAGTTCTACATCGTCGTATCGATAAACAACTCAAATGAGAAAAAATTCTGAAATTGTTAATATTTGTTGTTCTCAATAGAATTAAAGCAATTTTTTTGTCAAAATTAATTTATCAAAAATCAACCTATCTCAGTTATAAACGGCGGTAAACTTTGGAAAGAGTAAAAATAACTGAAATCCATGATTGTCTACTTGTCTACTCACGGAGAAATGTTGTATGTGGTTCGAAAGGAAATATTGCCTTGGTTTACTTTTAAAAATATTTTAATTCGAAAATGTTTAAGTTTTGAAGTTTTGAAGTTTACTATTCCCTCTGAGCTGAAAACTTTAGAGTGGTGGATATCGAGATCAATTCTTGATCTCCTCTTTTTCTTAAACTGCAGATTAAACAGTGCTTGTTCTCCTTTTGTTATTAATCTCCAGATTAATTAACAGATCGGGATTCTAAAGTTTTCAGCTTTGAATGCTTTTCTGGCAAGATATGCAGTTGAACTGAGTTATATTGGACCGTAATCTGAATATATGTATGAATGTATTCGACTGCCTCATATTTAATCACTGTGACTGCTAGACGCTAAATCAAAATACTACTGGGTTTATTTAATATTGAATATTTTTAGGATTAGATTATGAGACAAGGAAATAATGTTCTTACCTACTCTAACAGATGCGTAAATATTCATACCTGAAATTAAACATAAATCAAATATTATTTTTAGTTTGTTTTGTCTTTTTATATGTCTGTCTCAGGAGACTGATGACCGATTTATCTCAAATTTATATTGGGGAACTCGTTAGAAACTAGGTAATACTCTTTGTTTGGTTAAAAATTAAGTTAAGATCGTGAGAAATAAAATATTTCTAAGGAAAACCAGATGGCAAAGCTAGTATCTTTATATATGTATATAAAGTAGTAATCTCTTGTGTTCTCCAGGCAAAATGCGTTTCCAAGCTATTTATATATTTATAGAAAACCTCATAATAGATGTATGTCTGAGGAGTATGCACGATACCTTTAAGCCGGTCAAAACGCAGTAACTCTTTTAACAAGAATTTAAAAGAATTAAATTTGTGTCATATGTTTTATGGGGGGTGGCCCAACTTTGTTGTATACTCTGTTTAACTTTAAAAAAAGATAATGTTGTTGAAAAACTTTTTGAATTTTTGCTTAAAGTTTTTTTTCACAATTTAAACTGAACTACAACTTGAAACTCATCTCCGCCAAAAAAAAGAAATGTTATAATCTTATATTTAACAGGCTGAGGTGCCCGGGGAGTTTTAGAAAACAATATTCGATGTTTCCTCCCAAGCACTCATGGGTTCTCTCAAAAAATGTCAGCCTATTTGGTCCAGCCGTTTGGCCAGATTTAGCTAGTTTATACAAATATTGTTTAAGAGCGGAGAGCTTTATTATTTAAATAACACAAACTCAATTTTGTTATCAGAAAAAAAATCCAGCCCAATAACACTACTCAACATGAAAAGTCATAAATCCAAACCCAGCCTTAATCTTAAAACGTGTATCACATTCAGGTTTTAATAAAAACATTCTCAAGATTTAGCTCTCATTTAAGCCATCGAAAAAAGCAAAAATTGAAAGGAACCTAAGCAAGAAAAATGATGGTTTATAGAATGCGCTGCTAAAATTAAATTTTTATTTTTCTGCATATAAGAATAATATATATTTCAGATTTCTAAAAGCCTGATTCTAATATAGTGTTATGGTATGCTATCAAAGTGCACCTAGCTTTCTATAAAAAAGACAAAGGTCATAATTTGCAATACATTTTCAATATAGCCCAGTTTTTATCTCATCAGAAAAATGTTTTTATAAGTAAAATTTAGTTTTTGACAAATGATTTACGTGACAGAAGTTTTTATATCTATATATGGCATTGTAATGGATATTATCCTACAACGAGAAAACTAGGTATGAAATTTGAAGTTTTTATAGCAGGATGAAAAAGTAACTTTGTTGCCCTGCTGTAGAGAGATAAAGTCATTTATTCACCCAACAACGGAAAATCTTTGGTGTGATGAATTCTTTCAAAATTGAATAAAATTAATTTCTATCAGGGCTAAAAAAAAAATTAAGACCATAAAAAAACTTTTTTGCCTAAAAAATCCTTTATATTACTTTTTCTTAGAACTGCATGTTCGATTAACAACGATACCCTGAAAAGCTTTGTCTGTTAAAGAATGTATAGATATAATCCATTATCTTATCAGAATTAACACTTTTTAAGCTATACAAACGACAATATCCTCATAATTTTTGATCAGTTAAAGTTGAAAAATGACCGTTTTGAATGTAATGTAAGCTCTTTAAATGAAAATATAATTGAACTTACTTTGCCATTGTTTTTAATTTTGAAGACTAAACATTTTAACTTTTTTTTGATAAAAACGTATATATTTTCATACATATTTTACGAATATTAATAATGCGCTAATTCATTTTTTCTCCATATATTAGTTTTTCAGGTAGTTTTGGTACTTCTCGAGGGTATTAAACTTATCCCTAATCAGAAATATTTTAAATCGAATCTCGTGAATCAAGATTTGAAATCATGATTTCTATATTTGATAAATTCAAAATGTTAAATGATGCGTAATCACTAAGCATCGGGTCATAAAAAGTAAATGTTTTTTTCAAAGTTTAATAAAGGGACAGTTCTCAGTGATCCAGCTGTATTTAAAAAGCGTCATCTTCGATTTATAATGTATTTTAACTTTTATACATGTATGAAGTTGAAATATTTGTTGTAGTTAAAGGGAGTGTTCGCGAAAAATTCATTTCTCATAGGAGAATTGCCGGCTGCTGCGTCATTATCATTAAATCGTAATTTTATTCAAAGCGAGAGTAATTATGACTATCAATAACATAAACCTGTGTATTTAGCTTCAAAGAAATAAGATAAGATTAAGGATCCCATTAGCTGACATCACCTAATCTCTTCGTCATCTACGCTATCACTTTCTTTGTTAACATTTTTATCATAAACATGTATATCTTTCAAGCCGGGGAAGATATCAGCAACAGAGTACAATCTCAGACCCCCTTTCAAGACCCCTTATTGCATCTTATAGGACACCCCCAGATTTTCATTGGAGACCCCAAGCTTATCATCGAAGACCCCAATATTTGCATTAAAGATCCGCTAATTTTACCGGAAAGCAAAGGGTGCCACAATAAAATTGGGGTCTCAAATGAAAATCTGGTGGTCTCCTCTGAAAAGTTTTCAGTATTAAATGAACTTCTGAGGGTTTCTGATGAAAATCGCCATGATCTCTAATGAAAATCTGGGGGGATGGGTGAGTCTTTGATGTACAGCATGGAGTCTCCGATGAAAAGCTTGGGGTCTCCTATAAAAATATGAGATGAGATGGCTGTGTGGGTCTCCAATGAAAAGGGAACCCCATACATCGCTCCAGGGATAATTATTCTCGGACTCTTGTCTTTCAGAAATTATCAAAATGAATGTAAAGCAACATTATGTTAAATAAAATACATGTTGGTATAAAAACAAAACTAGTAGAAAATAATAAAACTACACAAAATAATGAAAACATGGAAGCACAATATATTCCGAAGTTAGAAAATTGTTTAATGACCGTCGTCTTTGTTCTTTATCTAACCTAAAAAATATCGCAATTTTTTATATAAAAAATTCAGAGCATTTTCTTAGAAATAATTTATTTGGATATTATATTTTAAAAAAGCTGAGGACGAGAATTCTCCTGTATTCTGGTTCTCGCTGTATATTGAATTAAAAGTATCTGACGCTGTTTCTAGAGCTAATTGGTCTATAGTTGACGACAGGGACGTCTGGGACTTATAAAAATAATAGATTAGGACTAATGTGGATTTGTGGACAGATAAATCGATAAAATGACCTTAAACGACGCAAAATTTTCTTTTACAAATTTACGTATATGCAGCATCGTAGAAAACTGTACAAATGTTACATAATTTTAATAAAAAATGGGTTGATTTAATAATTTACAGGGTTAATAAGCTCACCTAAGATAGGATTTAAAGGGACAAGTAAGGGTAATTTTTAAGCATAATTTAATAATAAAAATAAATTCCAGCTTTATGGTCATTGGTCGTGCATGCTCAATTCATGTATTTAAAAATTAATTATTTTCTATTTTGGTTTCTCAATAAAATTGTGACTTACGGATTTTGGTTCAGAAACAATGCAGGAAATTGTCAGTGTTTTAGTTATTTGACACAAAAAATCGACAATATCTTCCAAGTTATTGATCAGATTAAAATATTAGTGTGGACTTTTGGTTCGCTATCGATATTTTATATTAAATGATAAAAAAGTGCACAATGGCAACCTGAAGGCCGCTAAAATGGCTCTAAAAGTAAAATTTTCGTCATCGTAACCCGAGCTAACAGATTAAACGATAATGTGTTTTTAAATCACAATAATAAATTGGTTATATCGATCGTCTTGTGTTTAACTAGTTCTGGATATATTATAATACCTAATTCTACGCACAATTTAACAATTGTCTTTGTATAATGTAAATATATATATATCCCTTTTCCACATCCAACCCCACCCCCGTAGAATTCATCATTACATAAATCCCTCTCGGTCCCATTCCCTCTTCCGTCGTATTCCCTCCCTTCCTCCCTCAATATCATCCCTTAATCCCTTTTCCATTCCCATTACGTGAAATAATCCCTTTTCCATTCCCATCAAGTGGAATAATCTCTTTTCCATTCCCATTACGTGAAATAATTCATTTTCCATCCCATTACGTGAAATAATCCCTTTTCCATTCCCATCAAGTGGAATAATCTCTTTTCCATTCCCATTACGTGAAATAATCCATTTTCCATTCTCATTACGTGAAATAATCCCTTTTCCAATTCCATTACGTGAAATAATTCCTTTTTTATTCTATAACTTTGTATTTCATCTTTTTTTAATTGATGTTGAGGATTCTCATATTACGTATACAAGATACAATTGTAAAACTTGTATCCCGTGTTTGTAAAGAGGTTCTCCATTTATAGAGTGCAGCATGGCCGATTCACAACAGTATCTTAAACAGCTGTATCTGATCATTAATAAAAGTGATATCATTTATCTTCTCTTTAAAAACTTATTCTTTTTAAATGTGGTTTCTCTGCAAAGTACACAATAGAAAAAAATGATAGAATTGCCAGCAAGAAACGTAAGGAAGGATATGAATTCCACATTATTGTTTAGATAAATGTTTAAAGGGTACCGTTCTGAATTGGACAAACCCCCTTCTTTAAATGGAATGTTCACGAAAAATGAAAGGGGGTATTGGCTTACGGCGATAAATAATCGATTTTGGTCGCTACTAATCTTAAATTCAAACTGTTGCGTCAATAAGGAGAAAATTGTTAAAAACGACGTATACCGAAGAACTTAGTGTCCATACAAATTGAGAAAGTTGCAACATACGACTAGGATCATAGTAAAATAAAAAAAAATTTCGCGAACACTCCCTTTAATTGATTAAATTGTACAGTTCATTTTAAGAAAATATTCAAGATTCAAAATAGAAAGGCAATTGTGTTAAGAACTTCAAATTATTGAAAGTAGATTTAGGTCGTCATTGAAGTATCATACATTTTGAGAAACTGTAAGGTACACGATTACTGATTTAAGTATAGATGCAGAATAAGTAAACAAACTAATTGCAGCTAGTTTAACTAACTTTCTCTATTCCTATATATACCCATATTTGGTCTCTGATTCTACAGGATTATAATGTGTTTCTAAATTAACTCTTCTTTCAGTATATTTACAAAATGTTGTACAGCCCATATGGTTCATTTATGTGTCTAATAACGTCGGGTATTAATCGATATCTGTATCTTTGTATTCCCCCCCCCGCACCAGCACACCTCCTCCCCCAGTACTTATCCCCCCCATCCCTTGCATCCCATCTTATTCCCCCCTCCCCTCATTTATGTAGTTACTTGCACAAGGCGTAATAACACGGACTCAAAAAGTTACATTCACAAACATCAGACATACTAATCCAGATAATAAACATTGACGATGTAAAGGCTATCAGACATTTAACAGACATCAAGACTTACTATAACCGGGATAATAAACATTGACGATGTAGCGGCTATAAGACATTTAACAGAAATCAGATTTACTATAGATGATAAACATTGACAATGTAACGGCTATCAGACATTTAACAGAAATCAGATTTACTATAGATGATAAACATTGACAATGTTAACAGCTAACAGACATTTAACAGACTTCAGACTTAGTATAACCAAGATAGTAAACATTGAAAATGTAACAGCTTTTAGACATTTAACAGACATCCGACTCTCTGACAAACTTTTTAAATGATAATAATTAAATTGTATTTCAAGTGTGAATATAAAGTATGATTATGAATAAATTCAAAATTGTTGACCTCTTAATTTGTGGGACTCTCTGTGTCTGTAGACTTCTCATAATAAAGCTGAGATTAAGCTCATGTGTTGCTGAATGACTCAGAGTTCGGGGTCTTTTATGTCACATAAAATTAGTTAATATTGATCCACCATCAGTAAAGGACGGGGAAAAGATTAAGATTAAAAAACTAAAAAAAAACTAGGACCCTTGAACATCTTTTAAACTCAAACTAAGATAAAAAAAATTTAAAATCTTAAAGGAAAAGTTAAATCAAATCAATTTTAAGTTTTTAAAAATGTCTATATATTAGAGATGGTGCTGCAGTTATTGTTCTGGGGGGGGGGCCCCTGACACTTCGCAATTATCTTCTTATAAGCAAGAATAATATGTTTTGGAATATGTCTCAAACAGATAAGTCCAAAATGATATATATTATTGAAATATAATCATAAAATTGTTAATAAAATAATATAAATAAAAACAATATTTTGTTGGGATATGTACTCTAAATATTTTATGACAATTTTGGCGGATTTTTAAAAGTATATAATTAGTAAGCTGTTAAATAATAAAAGCATTTTTAGAATTGCTTTTATATTGAACCTAAGCATTTTGATTCAGTAAAAGTATCAATGTATTCTCGTCGACTTTAGTAGACTTTGACATCCATCATTAGCAAAAGGGTGAATACATATTCGTTGATTGTAGACTTTGAGATCCATAATTACCAAAGGGTAAAAACCCATTCTTGTCTGTGGTAGACTTGACATATTTCCCTCCCCCCCCCCGGTCCCTAATTCGTTTCTAATCCCCTTTATGATTCAGTTTAAACCGACATAATAATAGGATAACAAAAGGGGCAATGTTCAGTCAATATAAAATGGTATTTTTTGTGCGATTTGCACTGTAAGAAATAAATATCCCTAACAATTTGTTCGTAGAGTATGATGTTTAGTAAATTTATCAAAGGATTCACCAAAAAATCATCAGAAATCACAGCAGTAATAAAACATTTGAACAGTTCATTATTGCGTTATAATAAAAAGATATTTTCAACAATTAAAAGGAACAATTATTCGTTTATTAACATATTTTCAATATCTTAAAATAAAACAAATTTTGACAAAACACTACACAAACAAAGTATTATTATTAAATATTGAATACACTATTTTTTAGAATTTATACGCAAGTACAGAAATCGTAAAAAAAATGATACAATAAATCAAAATAAATCAGACTCACTGCAGCAAACTGAAAACTGATGTAAAAAATAGTCGTAAAAATGAATTTTTGATCACAATCCATGAAAATATAAAGACATGCTAATTGTGCTCAAAAACGCTTTTTTTCAACCTCAATTTTCCAATCTCATACTTTTCTAGGACTTGAATGTGACACAAATGTGTTGTTTATATGAACTGAAGATGCTAAAATAACAATAGAATTTATAACTGATTTTTTAGCTGAGTTCGCAGAATATTCCCAAAAAAAATTTGGGGGATTTTTAAAAAACCATTTTATAGTTTACATTTTGAAAAATTCAATTGATCTTGATTTTTTCATATTAAAAATTTTAATAACTATTTTGATCACATTCTAAATATATTTTTATTTTATTTTAAGAACTGTTTCCATCAATATTCATATATCTTTATATTAGTATAAATGTGTTCCCGGTCTGTAGTTTCCGAACCTTGAACCTAGAAGTGCTTGAGTTTGATGAGTTTGCTAAATAACCCGTTTTCTAAAATTTCCAACAAATATACCCAAACTTAGGCATATTCGGGATATTTTGAAATATTTTTAAATGAAATTTAAACTTATACTTTAGAGTCAATAAATGTGAGGTTTTGTTCTCATGACATTTTAATACTTTTTATCTAATTCTTAAACTGAAACAAATATACCCAAACTTAGGCATATTGGGGATATTTTGAAATATTTTTAAAATGAAATTTAAACTTATCTTTTAGAGTCAATAAATGTAAGGTTTTGTTTTCATAGCTCTCTACATCTTTTTTTATATTTTCAAAACGATCGTTTTTTATTATCGAATACTATTATTTTTATTATCGAATACTATTATTTTTATTATCGAATACTATTATTTTTATTATCGAATACTATTATTTTGACATTTTAATACTTTTTATCTAATTCTTAAACTGAAACACTTTTTGGATATTTTTTTATTGTTTTTAAATTTGATTTTTAATTCGATTTTAACAAAAATCAGTTGACTTTAATATTGTTAAATTAATGTAAAGATGCAGTATTAGGATCATCTGTTATGATTTTTCCTAGATTTGTTTACAATTCTATAAGGTTGTAGATCAAATTGAAATGTATGCGTAATTGTACTGCATAATTCAGCATTTGAACATTTGGCATTTTATATCCTGATATTTTTCAATGTGGATTTGTGTCGATAAAGTTAAATTGATCTAAATCAACAGTTAAATGAAGGTTTATATACACCTTTATAAGATTTTTTTAAAATGTCGTCTTGATTTTTACTGGAGTTGAGAAATATATAATATGAAGGATTTTATGCGTAAATAAGCTCCAACTATATCATTGTATGAAGATTTTTGTCGTATTTCAGGGCAAATTATGTAGCTTTACAAAACATAAATTTAGAAAATTTCCGATAAAATCTTTAACTTTGACTAAAGCTGCGAGAAAATACAAGACAGCTTTAAGTTCAAATAAAAGGCGACATTTTATAAGTTCTTCCGATTCTTCAAGATTAATTTATTTCGTCTGGCCCGAATATTGTCTTTAAATGGCTTATTTAATGATTTAGCAAAGAGAGAAACGAGTTTACGGTTGAAGGGAATCATAAATGTAAGGAAACAGAGACAGTATACATTTCTTAAAGTCGTCTCTGAAGTTTTATCCTTTGTGGGTAACCCTGTATAAGTTTAACTGAGAAATGAAAATAAAGCTTTGATTCAATTAGTTCAATTATGTTTGAAGATTAACAAAACTGTGCTATGCTCCGATTGAAAAACAACAAGGATTTTTTAATTTTAAGTTTACAAGTAACCAAATAGAAGATGTTAATTACTGCCAACTTCTCTTTGTTTGCATTTTTTAGTGTTTCTGCTGTTTAAAAGCTATGGTATTCAAAATTAAAATCGAAAGTCGTCTTCATTGTATTTATATATTCGACGATTACTGTATATCAAATATCGAATTTTAAATTCTAATTTTACAAAATTTGTCAAATGAAAATTATGATTTTCTTGTGTAATTGGCAAATTTAAATATTACCAAAATAAAATATTTATAAAAAAAGAATTGAGTTTTGTCACAAACTCTAATTTTCTATTCCCTATATCATTGCGTCTTGACGATATAACCTTTGATATTTTAAACTAAGACTATTCGATTCTTTCATTCATTCTTCATCCTTTCAGCCTTTCATCCTTAGTTTCAAATATCTAAGGTCTACAACACTGGGTTGCAACGATAAAGGTATTAGAAAATCAGAGTTTGTGCCAAACACTCAATTCCTCAAAGTAGGAAAAGTATGAAAACTTTTGAACTTAGAGAAAGAATGCACAATTCAAAGCGCGAAGGGCCAATTATATTTCTCGCACTTTATTTTGCAATTATGGGTTTTCCTAAAATCTGGGACAAATCTCAGTGTAAAAAAGTGTTTATATATATATCTACAAGTTTATGTTAGATATTCAACATATGCTACAGTTAGTTATTCAAGTTCTTTTACAGTCTACACACTACACACATGAAGCAAATTATTAAGGTAAAGTAGTTTTTTAAGTTTTCAATTTTATTTTACTAGACATCTTCTATTTCAACTATTAACTGTGGCTCTATCTGTGAACATCTTCTCTTTTTACAATCATAAATAATTAACAAAAAAAGTTTGCAGATTTAATAGTTTTTTTCGCGCATTTTTAACATTTAGAAAAAAATACAAAACTTTTGGGCATAAATTTTTGTAATTTTGAGCATCCAAAAACCTTCCCTGGGTTCTTATAAGTTCGGTTTAACCGTACTGACGTTTATTGGATACAAACGATCAAAATAGAGCTGGAAAATATATCTATAGATTCGGTAACCTTTTTACAGTGTGTCCAACTAAACCCAAAAAATGAGAAAAATTTTAAGATCGTCTCTGATCTACAAATCTTTTTATTGACAAGGTTTTCCTCATTTTGAACATTTTTGTGCTTTAGGGAACAAAAAAAATCAAGTTTTTGATTTAAACATTTCATTTATTGTTTAATATTTGAATTCTCCAAACAAGTTGAGGAAGATACTTTCTTCTTGTCAAGGAATTATCTCGTTTTGTTGGAAAGACTTATTTTTATATTTTGTTAATTTCTGAACTTCTTTCTTGACTATATAACAATACAATTAAGTTTATATACTCATATTATTGCTCAGATGATCGATTGTTGTCCCTTTTGTTTTATTAATTATTTGTATATTTCAATTTCTATTATAAATAGTCCTTTGTAATTATCAGCAAAGTTGCTTCATATGAAGACGACATACAAAAGTCTTCTGCTTTTGGTAATGATATTATCAAAGACGATATTAGAAACGTTGATCTTAATAAAAAATTAGCTTAACTTAAACTATTGATTGTGAAATAAGGGCAAAAACTTAAACACAAAATTGTTGACTGATTCTTGTCTTTTTTGTCTCTACCTCTAAACATTTATAACTTGTAAATTAAAATAGAAATTATAAAATTTTAGAATCTCCTTTAACTATAATTAAATAATTTCATCAAAAAACTTGATCGATGAAGTTATCACTTCATCTTAATATTTGTACAGTAGTAACCAGAAAAGATTAACGCGTTTGATCTTTCAATTATTATAAGATGCTATAACATGTTGCCAAACATGTTGTAATTTACAAATAAAATTGCTTCCTAAAAATTGCTGGATAATATTTTAGTTATTAAAGTTACAAATTACAATACCATTCGCAACATCTATGAATTACGGGAAAGCATGAAGTCGACAAAAAATATCTAGACATCGTCTTCTTTCAGTTTTTTTTCTTTTTATATATTATTTATAATTGATTTACATTTTTAATTTATCTCTTTACATAATTTATATATTTGCATAATTTTTTGTTTATTTTTTCTATAATTTTCTTTATTTTTAAAACATTTTTAAAACATTTTTAAAACACTAATTATGTTTTTTTAGTATTCTTTTCCTTTTTTTATGTTTTTAAAAAAATATTTTTATTTACTTTCGCATACATGTATTAACTGTTTAGGTGTCAGCCTGGTTGATGGCAGCATTCAGATCAAAAATGACTATAACATTCTGACTTAAGAAGTTGGTTATACTTCTAAAAAGTTGGAGGGGCAATATAGATAGTTGTTAAGATATTCACTACAATTGGGTCTAACTGTTCGTGAATTTACTCAGGAATATATGAGATTATGTCAAGATATTCCTGAGGTAGGCTTGAGAAAATCTTGGGAATAGTTCCCAGGAAATTCCCAGGAATTGGTTCTGAAGAACTTTCCTCCACAAATTTGGTCGACATTTGCACAAGTTATTTTCCAGAACTGGTAACAAGAAATTCCCTGGAATTGGTTAAAAAAATTCCTTGAAATGTGTTACGAGAAACTCCTAAGAATGGGTTATGAGAAATTCCTCGAAATGATTTAAGAGAAATTCCTCGAAATGAGTTATGAGAAATTCCTCGAAATGAGTTAAGAGAAATTCCTCAGAATTTCTGTCAACATTTTCATCGGATTTTCCTGTAAAAAATTCCTTGAAATTTCCGCGGATTTTCCGCAAAATTGCTACCTGGGATAATAAGCGATTAAACATATTTTCTTTTTATCGATTAATTGTCCATCAGATTTTAGGTATCCTATGGCATCCTTACCTTGACGGGTAAATTTAGTAAGTCTTATCAGAGATACATGGTTTTGAAAATATTGTAATTTGGCGGATTTTCTTCATATTGAATTTTATAGAAGTACACCTGCAAGCTGGAGTATGAGTTAAAAAAATAAATCTTTAATTTAAATTTGTCCCCATACTGTTCCTTTTAACTCTAGGGTATAGTTGATAAATAACATTTTTTAAATCTGAAGAAGAATAACCTGTATTAATAACCTGGTGAAAGAAATAGATTTTTTTCCTCTCTTTTTTCTTCACTTTTCGTTTTCACTTTCCTTTCATTTTTTCCTTCCTCTTTTTTTGTCTTACATAATCTGCCTCCACCCCTTCTGGGTAGAAGGGGAGGCATGTGTCCCTGTGCCCCCCTCCTATAGATACGGGCCTGATAGATTCATTACTACTACTTCACTTCACAGATACTTTTTGCTTTTCATTAAATCTGGTTGGGCAGACTTTAAAGATATTTAAGTTTGTTGCAGGGATTCATTTCTTTGACTTAAAATATTTAAAAGTTAAATTTTGTGTTTGTTTTAGTCAATATTCGGAGCTGGGATGGATTCTGCTCGCTATGGTGGAGTAGGGGAGGAATGGGAGGAAATTCAGGTTTATAGGAGCAAAATATATGTTACCCACTCCCCCTACAACCCTCATAAATATTGGATATCCCCCCCCTTATCTCCCTCCCATAAAGTGTCAAATGCTGTGAATTTACCGCACTTACTTATGCTTTTTTGTAGCTTTAGACAGGGAGACTTAGAAAGCTAACAAACTTGTTAGCTTTAGTTTTTAAGAACTATTCCGCAAAGTTCTCATCAATTTTACGTGAGAGCTTGCAATTTTTGAACCCCTTTTTTAGGCTTAGAGGTACCTTTGTCCCTTAATTATTACAAAACTTCCTATTTTATCTATCAAAAATATCCCCCTCCCCATAACAAGGACAGCAATTGCGCCTATTTATACAGGTTACCCTAATACCAGAGGATGGGGAGTGTAAACCTATTCAGAAACCAAGGTATGAGAACTCTTATAAACATCAGAATTTAAATATACCCTTATACCAGAGGATGGGGAGTGTAAGCCTATTCAGAAACCAAGGTATGTTAACTCTTATAAACATCAGAATTTAAATATACCCTTGACCTGTTTTGTAATCTAAACCCAATGTTTGTGAAAGTCTGAAGCCTGAAGCCTGAAGAGGCTTTATAGTGGTTTGAAGTCAAAATTCATATTGAGGTTTCTAAATATTTGAACTTTGAACCTAACTGCAAGATTATATTTAGACAAATGCATTTGCAATTCAACTTATTTTTTTAAATAACTTAAATAATTCTTTAATTCTTTAAGCTTCTGTTTTTAACTAAAATTGTAACGATTCATAATATTTACTGTTAATTTTCAAAATTCCTTAAATCGCTAAACTTTCGTTTGTTGACGAAACTTTGAGCGCCCTACCACTCAATCTAATTTGAGAGCTTTTTAAGAACAAAAAAAATCGTTTAAAAAGTCAAAGCGAGGTTAAAATTTTAAAAAAACATTATATTATCTACTTTTGGTTCCGATATTTTTCAAATTATAGTTTTGGAGCTTTTGTCAGCCCTACTCTGCAATCCTGCTTGCAGTCAAAAGTTTCTGCGAAGTTGAAAATTAAATCCCGAAGTTTCAAGATGGTTGGTTACCAGCATAAACTGGGTATTCAAACAACCAATCTTTAATAAAATTTAAATTGAGAAAATGTCAGTTTGAAGAAACTTACAAAGATATATAGATTATAAAATAAAATTAGGAAAAATAAAGATAAAAAGAAATTTTTCTATTTTCATTAAAAGATCTTTAAACAAACTTATAAGTTTTGAAGCTGCATTCTTTTTTAAAATTTCAACCGTTTTTTTATCTGTTTAAAGTTTAAATATGTATGGTTGAAAATCCAAACATAGAATTTATAAAAAGATACATAAAGAAACCCAGATTGTGACACTCTTTTTTTAAACTAAACTTTGATTTCATTGTTATTTTATTATTATCTTCTGGGATTAAAGGTAAAAAAGAGACAAAGAAATAAGATTTTTAATTAGAAAAGAAATGAATTGAATATCGTGTTTGAATTTGATGTCAATTTAACAGAATCGAAAACTTTTGGATTCAGTTGGAGCTAATTGCTCCAACGCTTTAACTTGGAAACTTTTGGATTTGAGAGATGAGGATTCAAAATTACCGTGAGAAAAGAATAACAATTTTTAGATCACCCTTTAAATTAATTTGATTTAGTATTATGATGCCTACACTAGTAAGCCTGTTATCCGTAAAATGTTTTAACTTTCTAAATTATGAATTACAATGGTTATAATTCTTAGTCTCTCAGTTTTTATATTTATCAAAATACCCTGTACCTAGTTAGCTGGGTGAAAATTCTTATAAATTCCAACAGAATTAGGGTTTTAAATTATACCGTTGTACACCGCTGTAAAATTATATCGTTGTACACCACTGTAAGATTATACCGTTGTACACCGCTGTAAAATTACACCGTTGTACACCGCTGTAAAATTACACCGTTGTACACCGCTGTAAAAATACACCGTTGTACACCGCTGCAAATGTAGTTAAAGGGAATAATGTCACGTAAATTCAAGTTACCTCCAAATAAAGAATATTACCTCCGATTCATAACTGTACCCTTTGTACAACATTATCTGAGCAAACATGAGATAGATATTGTTGTATTCCCATCTTTTAACAACAATTATTATCAAATTAAAAATCATAATTTTTAGTCAGAAAAAAAAGGATATTCTGGTCTGCTCCATAGATTAATTAAAATAACAGATAGGACACTAGATGTCGTCTTTTCAAGATTTCTGTGTGTTTCGTTCACAATAACCTGGAAGCTGAAGCCCAAAGGAGTTACACGAAGCCGGCGTTTAACAGGCTTTCTCTCTGTCTTGTTCTACAACGACTACAGTAACTTCTTTGGGCTTTGCATCAAGGTTATTGTGAACGAAACACACAGAAATATTGAAAAGACGATATCTAGTGTCCCATCTGTTATTTTAATTAATCTATGGTCAGCTCAGTCAAATATTGAAATGGTACCATTTGGAATCTAACATGTAATAAATAAATATTCAGATTTCTTTAACTAAAAAAAATGTATTATTTTTTCTTTATTTAGACAAGCTCCAAAAATGATAGAACTTCATGAGGAACTGAAGAAAGTGGAAGTTCTACGGGAAAGCGGAAGCAAAAAATGTGATTACTACAAAGCAACTCAGGTTTTTATTTCTTGTAGTGGTACATGGATCAAACTGTTAGATCAGCGTGTAGTGCTTATAGTGGTACATGGATAAAACTGTTAGATCAGCGTGTAGTGCTTGTAGTGGTACATGGATCAAACTGTTGGATCAGCGTGTAGTCCTTGTAGTGGTACATGGATTAAACTGTTAGATCAGCGTATAGCGCTTGTAGTGGTACATGGATCAAACTGTTAGATCAGCGTGTAGTGCTTGTAGTGGTACATGGATCAAACTGTTGGATCAGCGTGTAGTCCTTGTAGTGGTACAAGGATTAAACTGTTAGATCAGCGTATAGCGCTTGTAGTGGTACATGGATTAAACTGTTAGATCAGCGTGTAGTGCTTGTAGTGGTATACGTATCAAACTGTTAGATCAGCGTGTAGTCCTTGTAGTGGTACATGGATTAAACTGTTAGATCAGCGTGTAGTGCTTGTAGTGGTACATGAATCGAACAGTTAGATCAGTGTGTAGCGCTTGCAGTGGTACATGGATCGAACTGTTAGATCAGCGTGTAGCGCTTGCAGTGGTACATAGATCAAACTGTTAGATAAGCGTGTAGCGCTTGCAGTGGTACATGGAACGAACTGTTAGATCAGCGTGTAGCGCTTGTAGTGGTATATGGATCAAACTGTTAGATCAGTGTGTAGCGCTTGTAGTAGTATATGTATCAAACTGTTAGATCAGCGTGTAGTGCTTGTAGTGGTACATGAATCGAACAGTTAGATCAGCGTGTAGCGCTTGTAGTGGTATATGGATTAAACTGTTAGATCAGCGTGTAGCGCTTGTAGTGGTATATGTATCAAACTGTTAGATCACCGTGTAGCGCTTGTAGTGGTATACTTATCAGACTGTTAGATCAGCGTGTAGTGCTTGTAGTGGTACATGAATCGAACAGTTAGATCAGCGTGTAGCACTTGTAGTGGTATATGGATTAAACTGTTAGATCAGCGTGCAGTGCTTATAGTGGTAAATGGATCAAACTGTTAGATCAGCGTGTAGCGCTTGTAGTGGTACATGTATCAAACTGTTAGATCAGCGTGTAGTGCTTGTAGTGGTACATGGATTAAACTGTTAGATCAACGTGTAGTGCTTGTAGTGGTACATAAATCAAACAGTTAGATCAGCGTGTAGTGCTTGTAGTGGTACATGAATCAAACTGTTAGATCTGCGTGTAGCGCTTGTAGTGGTACATGTATCAAACTGTTAGATCAGCGTGTAGTCCTTGTAGTGGTACATGGATCAAACTGTTAGATCAACGTGTAGTGCTTGTAGTGGTATATGGATTAAACTGTTAGATCAGCGTGTAGCGCTTGTAGTGGTACATGGATCAAACTGTTAGATCAGCGTGTAGCGCTTGTAGTGGTACATGGATCAAATTCATATATCTACTTGAAACATAAGTAAAGGGTTTGTATACTTCATATATCTACTTGAACAATAAGTAAAGGGTTTGTATACTTCATATATATACTTGAAAGATAAGTTAAGGGTTTGTATACTTCAGATATCTACTTGAAAAATAAGTTAATGGCTCGTATACCTCATATATCTACTTGAAAAATAAGTTCAGGGTTTGTTTGCTTCATATATCTACTTGAAAAATAAGTTAAGGGTTTGTATACTTCATATATCTACTTGAAAAATTAATAAAGGGCTTGTATTATCTATACTTCATATATCTGCTTGAAAAATAAGTTAAGGGCTTGTATATACTTCATTTATCTACTTGAAAAATAAGTTAATGGCTTGAATACTTCATATATACTTGAAAGATAAGTTAAAGGATTGAATACTTCATATATCTACTTGAAAAATAAGTTAATGGTTTGTATACTTCATATATCTACTTGAAAAATAAGTTAAGGGTTTGTATACTTCATATATCTACTTGAAAAATAAGTTAATGGCTTGTATACTTCATATATCTCCTTGAAAAATAAATAAAAGGATTGTATACGTCATATATCTACTTGAAAAATAAGTTAAGGGTTTGTATGATTCATACATCTACTTGAAAAATAAGTTAAGGGCTTGTATACTTCATATAACTACTTTAAAAATAAGTTAAGGGTTTGAATACTTCATATATCTACTTGAAAAATAACTTAAGGGCTTGTATACTTCATATATCTCCTTGAAAAATAAGTAAAGGGTTTGTATACTTCATATATCTACTTGAAAAATAAGTAAAGGGTTTGTATACTTCATATATCTACTTGAAAAATAAGTTAAGGGCTTGTATACTTCATATATCTACTTGAAAAATAAGTAAAGGGTTTGTATACCTCATATATCTACTTGAAAAATAAGTTAAGGGTTTGTATGCTTCATATATCTACTTTAAAAATAAGTTAAGGGTTTGTATACTTCATATATTTACTTGAAAAATAAGTAAAGGGTTTGTATACCTCATATATCTACTTGAAAAATAAGTTAAGGGTTTGTATACTTCATATATCTACTTGAAAAATAAATAAAGGGTTTGTATATTTCATATATCTACTTGAACAATAAGTAAAGGGCTTGTATACTTCATATATCTACTTGAAAAATAAGTAAAGGGTTTGTATACTTCATATATCTACTTGAAAAATAAGTTAATGGTTCGTATACCTCATATATCTACCTTGATTAATAAATAAAAGGCTTGTATACTTCATATATCTACTTGAAAAATAAATAAAGGGTTTGTATACTTCATATATATACTTGAAAAATAAATAAAGTGTTTGTATATTTCATAGATCTACTTGAAAAATAAATAAAGGGCTTGTATATTTCATATATTTACTTGAAAAATAAATAAAGGGTTTGTATACTTCATATATCTACTTGAAAAATAAGTAAAGGGTTTGTATATTTCATATATCTACCTTGATTAATAAATAAAGGGATTGTAAGTTTCATATATCTACTCGAAAAATAAATAAAGGGCTTGTATATTTCATATATCTACTTGAAAAATAAATAAAGGGTTTGTATACTTCATATATCTACTTGAACAATAAATAAAGGGATTGTATACTTGAAGGGGTTTGAGTGTGTACCGTACTATTAAATGCCATATGGGGACACAAGAGTAGCTTATCAATCTAGCTATTAATCAGGCTCTAAATGCCACAAAGTGACACAAGCGTTGCTTATCAATCTCGCAATTAATTTGGCTGTAAATGCCACAGAGGGACACAAGCATAGCTATTGAAAAAGCTATGGATTAGGCTCTACCTACATGCCACACAGGGACACAAGCATAGCTATCAAACAAGCTATGGATTTGGCTCTATAAATGTCACACAAGGACACAATCTATGGATTCAGCCCTAAATCCCACAAAAGGACACAAGTTTAGCTATCGAACAAGCTATGGATTTGGCTCTAAAGGCCTCAAAAGGACACAAGCATTGGCTATTTATCAAGCCCTTAAACAATCTCTACCCTAAACGAGGTATGACTTCAACTCGAATACTCAACAGGGGACAATTACTCTACACTGTAATCAAAGCAGATTTGATTTGATTTACAAAATCTATATGTTACATGTTAAGTTCCAATATGTATTCATAGTATTACGCAGGAATATAATCTAATCACATTACACAGCTAGTCTATAGTTTTACATATTTAAGGATTAGTGAGGATAGATATAACGTAGTTAAGCTATCTCCGCACATATTTATAAGTTGAATGTACGTATTAAAAGGGGTTTAAGCTAACCATGCTACATATTCATTTGAAACACAGTTCAAATGAATAATTTTGTTTTACGTAGAAGTTTACAAACATAGATTATAAATTATGTACAATGTACTGCAAGTTTACAGAATATCATGTGACCGGATATTTCTTACAGATGTTCATAATTGTCCCTTCCCNGACAGTTTCCGTCTTCCTATGTCCGTTGACATGTCCCAAATAAAATCCTATATGTTATAAACTGGAGACAGTTTCCGTCTTCCTATGTCCGTTGACATGTCCCAAATAAAATCCTATATGTTATAAACTGGAGACAGTTTCCGTCTTCCTATGTCCGTTGACATGTCCCAAATAAAATCCTATATGTTATAAACTGGAGACAGTTTCCGTCTTCCTATGTCCGTTGACATGTCCCAAATAAAATCCTATATGTTATAAACTGGAGACAGTTTCCGTCTTCCTATGTCCGTTGACATGTCCCAAATCAAACTTTATCAGGGAGCGTAAGCCCCGGCTCCTTGGTAAATAATTATCTATATTTGTTTTAATCCTCTTCATGCATCGAGATCTTGCCAGGATACATGTGTTGCATGAAACGTGTTGGGTCGTCTTTACATTGGGTAGTCCGGACTGGACGGTACAGGTTGTACCGGCTTGGATTATACAACTTTTATAGCGATATGCATGACTTCTTTGCAATAAATAACAAAACCACTTTTTAGACTTTAGAGCTGAAAATTGAGATAAATGCTTGATTTCCTCTTTTTGTTTATTATAACTTTATTTCAATCTTTAATTTGTATATAGTCAAGTGTCTAAAATTGAGCCAATCAAACAGCCAATCAGAAGCCAGGAAATTCGAACTTTTGCTGGCCATTTAATGAAAGAACTCTCATTTGTTGGAATCCAGTAAGAATATCCAAAAAGAGGAAAAAAGAGCGAATAAAGCGGAAATCAAAAGTGTCCACAGTCGATATTCAGATAATCTATCTCTATTAAGGGATCCAATTTCTAAAATTTTCACCTTAGATCAATTATATTTTGATTTCCCTTCAAGGTTTGGGGGAGAAAGTAGCAGCCCTGAACTTGCTGTACTGGATTCTACAGATCTTATGTGCCCTGGTAGCTTGGATGTCTGTTGCAAGGTAAATTTAAAGGGAGTGTTCATCTAGAAGTACACGATGTATCTTAGTAAATTCCACTCTTATTGTAGATTTTAAGAATTTTTTTGAAGTTTTCAATAAATGAGCGTGTGCTCACTCGTTTCTAGGATTGTGCTGTGTAATTGATAAAGACTGAAATGGTTCTAATGTAAAAAGTTGATGCATTTGGACAAACAGAAGTTTCCTTTTAGATTTAGAAAACTTTTTCTTTCGCATTTACTGTTTAAACATCTAGGGGGGAGGGGGGGCCGTGTGGGGGGAAATAACCCAATTAAGAAAAATCTAAAAAAAAATTTGAAGGTTGAAAATGATAATTATCTCTGTACACTGACCCCCCCCTCCTTCTCTTCCCCCCTCCACCTACCTCCCCTCCCCACACTTGTCCCTTGGGATACATAATGGTCCTGTAGATAAGGCAATACAATTACTCTTAATACACTTTCTTACTGAAAATAAAATAGCTTTTTCGATAAACTCCTTGAAAGAAAAAATACTTATTCTTTTATTGCACCTGCGCTGTGCTGAAATAAACATTAAAAATTGGCTGAAAGGGGGGGGGGGTTGTGTTAATTTTTTAAGTTCTTAATCTCGGCCACTTTGCATTGGAAGTCACATCATTTATGCGACATAACTGGAACGAGACTTGGTGACCTCTTGCTCCTCTAGTTGCGATTTTACGCACAATTTTGATCAGGTGGGATTATGTTCTCCAACGCAATTGTATTTTACTTGGGCGCAATTGCGATCCCTGTAAACTCCTAACAATTGCGCTCAACGGAATTGAGATTGGAAACCCTAGTTGGGATAAGTTTGGCGTGCGGCGATGTTTTTTTAAAACCATTTAAGGGTAATAAAGCATTTAAATGCAAGCTTTTAAACTTTTATGGTTTAAATATTAAAATTAGAGGCAAAAATGCTCATTTTTTTTGAAAAATGAAATTTCTTAGATATTAGAATCGAATTTTCAGGGGATATTAGTTCCAAAACTAACACTTTTCCATTTCCAACACTGAGCCAAATCTGCAAAGTTATCTTTTTCAAGAGTATATATCTTCAAATCCAAGTCGAGTAGAACAAAATTACACCATATATTTATAAAAAATGGCTAAAACTATATATTGAAACAATAAATGTCAATTTTTAACTAATAATAAGGTGTGAGAATTAGTTTTTGATGATTCTTGATTTCATTTTCGAACATATCCCTATATTGAAACAATTACCGGATTTCAGCTCATGTCGCGTTTTAGGAACATATCCTGGTTTTGAGACAATTACCGGATTTTAGCTTATGTCGCGTTTTCGGAACATATCCTGGTTTTGAGACAATTACCGGAATTCATATCAATGTCAATTTTCAAGTATTTACGCATTAATGAGACAAAAAAAGATTTTTTGATTTGATAAGGTAAAATATAAACAAAATAGAAAATAAAAACAAACTGTTCCTTTATAATTTAAAAATCATTACAGCATTTAGAAATCAAAATATTAATATCGTTTGTTATTTCAATATAGATTTAACTAGAAATGCGGAAAACTTTTGTTTAAAATGCTTGAAAATAAATCATCCATAATTTCTAATTTAACAGATAAAATGTGGAAAGCTTCTAGAAATAATTCAGAAGTTAATTTTCTATTGTGAGTACACCCACCCCAGGCTATGGAAACACAGGTAAACCAGCTCCTATTGTGAGTACACCCACCCCAGGCTATGGAAACACAGGTAAAAATAACAAAAAACCATGAAAAGATTTTTCCACAAACTCAGATTTTCTGCAATATTTCAATATTTAATCTGACAGAATCGTTATTTTCATAACATCTTATTACATTATTATATTTATATTTAAATTTCAAAACAACGAAACAATAATGTGAAAAACTGCAAGGGGCGCAAAGCTGCCTAAATTTAGTGATTTTTAAAGGGGCTGTGTGTAAACATATCGAAATCCGCGTGTATGTTCAGCTGAAAAATTCCGTGTGTGCTACGTTGAGTTCAGAATGGAGACTCAATGCGCTACTCAGTGCACATCGAAATTTTCAGCTGATCATACAAGCGGATTTCGATATGTTTACACACAGTCCCTTTAATCATCACTGAATTGACGAAAGGTTCAGTTGTAAATCGGACATTGCCCTCTTTAAATGCAGAGTCACAAGATTACGCTTTCAGTCCTTGTAAAATATTTTTTTCTAGAAGATTCCAGCGAGGAGGTTGAGGACGGAGGTTACAGAGGTGGAGGGGATGATGAGGATAAAAGTGATGAAGATGAAGAAGAAGAAGGTTATGGAGGAAATGCAGAGGACAAATCTAAAGATGGAGATGGTGGTTATGGTGGTGGAGATGGTGCTGCAGGTGGTAAAACTGGAGATGGTGGATATGGTGGTAAAGAGGGTGCTGATGGTAAGACTGAAGAGGGAGCTGGTGGATATGGCGGGGATGAGGCAGGGGGAGATATAGATGATGCTGTGTGCACTGGAGACTGTTCAAAAACAAAACTTCCATTAAAATTTCAAAGCAGGTAAGGACGCTAAAGATAAATACCATAAAATTAACTGAACCGACGCGCCGATGGAGACCAAATTTTTTGTGGATACTCATTTAACCACTTTGCGTAAAATGACGGAAGATTAAAATCTAAAATGTTTTCAATTAAGTTTATATCTTGAATATTTAATATGTAACCAATAAAGGAACGGAGTTCTTTCATAAACTAGTATTTTCTAATCTTTATATCTTTGAAACCCGATGTCGTAGATTTTTTAAATTTGAAAAGTATTCTTATGTTCAGTGCATGGAGTATGAAAGAAAAGCTTTATGCCTAGTAAAAAAATGTGATATTTCATAAAGTAGAAAAGCGTTTACTAGTAGTCCACTATTCTACTAGTCTACAGTGAAAAAAAAAACTCCGAAATAGGAAGACGACAATATAGGAATATTTTAGTGTATTTGTTGTTCTTACAAAGCAAATAGTTTTACTACACACTTTTAAAATCACTGATTAAGTGAAATGGGTCTGTTTACTTTGTACAATTGCCCTGTCCCATGCTGAATGGACTATTTAATGTCATATTTAGAGTCTAAAAGTCGTTTTCCTATTTCAGAGTTTTCTGGTTAGCACTGTACTAGCCAACTAATTCTGTGAATTAATTGTTAGCCTCTCCTTACATCCTATGCATTAGTTTCAACTCTTAAAAGGAATTGAGTTGTTGCCAAAAACTCAAGTTTTCTCCACCATATGCAATTTTTCAACCTGATGGTAAAGCACCTTCTATATTTCAAACTAAGATTATTAACAGAATTCATAGATTAAAATATCTAAGGTCTACGACATTGGGTTTGGTAAGAAATAGGGATTCAAAAATGTGTGTTTGTGACAAAGATTTAATTCATTTTTGGTGGTTGGCTACTGAAATGCATTTCATAAAATTTGATTAACTGTGTTTTAAAAATTTCAAATAGGCAAAACTTTGCTTGTGAGTATTTTTTCGCGAAAATCAATTTTGCGATGGAAGCAAAAACGATGCGGAATTTCGTACCAAAAAAATGCGACCATTTCTTTAAAAATTTCTCATTAATCTGTTTTGCGAAAAAATGAGAAATTTCCCGAAAAAAGGGAAATTTTTGCATTTTTTACTTTCTTCGAACGTAACGTGATGAAATGCGAAATTTTCTCATTTCGCTGGAAACCCTACTTGTGAGGTTCAACAAAAAATGAAGCTTGATCGGTAATCAGTTCAACCGTATTGACGTTTATAGGATTCAAACAAAACTACAAACCGCATTTATAAATCAAAGAAATATATATTGGTTTTTTAAATCAATAATTCCGTGATATTAAAAATTTGGTTTTAAGAGCTTCTCTTGAAATGTTGAAGATTAAAACTTGAAATAAATGGAATAAATAATTTTATGCAAACTATTCCCTTTGTCAGCCCTCTGCAAACAGACAATGGGAAAAAAATGTCGAGCTTGTCAAAATATAAAGAATTTATAAAAATATAAAAAATTTAAATTAATTTGATGGAAGAAATGTCTAAATCTACAAATAGATAAACAGACATAAAGAATTTCTTCTCATCTTTATACAGAAGTGTAGATTTTAAAAATCAGTTTTGAAAAATTTAAAAGTGTTTTAATTTAGGTGTGGAAGAAGAAACCTTTATGGACTTGGCGTTAGGGTCCAAAATTACAAGGTATCTTTTTTAAGATTTAAAAATTTCGTTAACCCCATAAAAGCAGAAATTTTTAAGTATAAACAAGAAATTTCTCAATTTCTTAATTTCTCATAAAAATATATAGTTTGTCTGACAAACAAACAAAAATTTCCTATTTTCCTGTACTTCATAGTATTTTTTTTTTATATAAAGTACGTGCACTTAACCCTATTTCTGTTGGGGGGACAATTTGACGCCTCCTGTAGTTTTTAGCATATCTCAAAAAGTATTGGTCTGAGGCTGTTGAAATTTTCTGAATTTTCCTAGGCACGCTGCCTCAATGACAAGCTTTTCCTGGATCAAAATAAATATTTGTTTTGACCCAATTTAAGTAATCAGATTTTAATAATATTTAGCTATTTAGATTTTTTTGCAAATTATTTACATACAACCAGTCAGAAGAATTTTGCACATTTTTTCTTTTCTTAATTACCCATCAGGTTATTTAAAATTTTGCAACATTTTTTGCATATTTGAATTGGTATGGTCAAGGGCTTTTCGAAAATGTATATTTTATCATTTTTTGCAAGCATTTTTATTATATAACTGGATTTTGCAAAAAATTGCAATTTTTTTGCAGATTCTAAAAGTAGAGCATAAGAGCTTTCCAATGATGTATCATTTGACATATTTGGACATCAAACANGAATAAAAAATATTATGAAATATCAACTATATACGAATGCGTCGAAAAAAAATCGATGGTTATAGGTTGTAATGTCTGAATGATTTGTTAGGAATTAAATTGATCTTTTTACAATCCGAGTCGAATATTGCAACTTTGTGAATTTCTATGGACGCTATGGTCTTCGGAATGAGTTGTGTTTAACAATGTTCTCCTTATAGACGCAAACCAATAGAAGTAAGATTAGTAGCTATGACCATCGAATATTTTTCAGCGTAAGCCTATACCCCCTTTCATTTTTTTGAACACTCCCTTTAAATTTCGGGCTCTGGTGCTAACAGTGAAACTATTTTATCTCTGTTAATTAGGATGGAGAGTCTCAGTTTGGTGAATGGCCGCATATTTGTGCAATTCTAAAAGTGCAGACCACCTCCTCAGGTTACGGGGTCTTTGAAGAGGTAAGATAAACTTTTCAACATGAAGGAATTCAAATACAAAAATTAGAAATCCATTACTTTTTCTCCTTCCTTCTAAATTACTTTGTGCTTTGTAATATGCATAAATTTTTTTAATTTCAAAAAATTAAATGTATGTATGAAACTTCGGAGGGCCAGTCAATCAAAACAGCTATAAATTATGAAATATAAAATGTATTGATTGTGATGCTATCCGAAATATACATATCTATCTATCTAAATATAATAATGTTACATTAACATTGATTTCTTATATTTTTAACTAGCTGTTGTGCCCAAGCGTTGCCCAGGTTTATATTATTATTCAAAGCTACTACGGCCATTTACCCGCACTTGGTATTAAATCATGATTTTAGCTGAAATGCTCGGCGTTGCCAATGGAATTTCAAAAATGTAAAACAAAATGTTACCCTAAGTCACCCCCGGGGTACCTACATACGTACATTTACTATTTAACTAGGGAACAATATTATTTCCAGATCACATGGTTTCCATAATTATTAGTATTTATTTTTAACGTTTTCCACCAATAACATTGTTAAAGACAGGATATAGTAAAAATGTTTTTTTAATTGTTTATTTTGTAGGTGAAAGTTTTTGCAGGCGGGGCTTCTTTAATAGCACCAGGAGTTGTTTTGACAGCAGCCCATAAAGTGAAAGATTTTGTGTAAGTTAAAAAATTGTATTATAAAAATTCTTGATAATTTATTTAAGACTAGGTCGGAAACCCAGCTTTGCCCATGTTACTCATATTATCTCCCGCCGTTTACCCGCACTTTTACTGGGAAACTAAATTTTCGAAATAAAAGTCGACCCACTCAACTCAGAATCTTAAAAGCAAGCATTCCATTTCATTGGCTCTCTTTAGTTTCCCAATCAAAATTTGAGGCAAATTGGTCCAGGTGTTCCTGAGTTATGATAGGACAAACTAACAGACAGATAGACAGACAAACATAAATTGCAACTTTATATGTATATAGAAAAGAGCCAGGACAGTTGATTGTAAGATGTGGAGAATGGGATACACAAACCAACAGTGAACCTCTTCCTCATCAAGATCGGAAGGTACATGTATACAATTACGCTTATTGTTCCTATAATGATGGACGATCGTTTAATATTATTCAATGATTGTCTAATCAAATATTGAAGTAAAAAATTGCAAGGAGCTCTGAATTTAAAAGGAGAAAATTAAGTTAAGAAATTGTGTAGATTCGTCACCTTGTGGGAAACTCTGTCTTATTAAAAATTATGCAATTTCTAAGTAAGAGCAAAAGTGAAATTGCTTATGATATACAAACTGAAGTTTATGTCTGGTCTAACACTACCGCTATTCGTGAATCGCAATTGTTAAATGAATTGAAATGTCAAGAAAGGGTAAAAAGCTGATTTTTCCATAATATTCACTCTTGGGTCAAAGCATTTGTATTGGTAATCCCTTCATATAAAAGTATTTTATAAATCCTTATTGATTTAATGGTTATAGTTTAATGCTTTCAGCTTCTACCAAATAGGAGCCAAACAACATCTATCTCTGCCAAGTAGAATGCATATCTACTGATTAAGCACTTAATAGCTTCGAAATAAAATTTTCTGCTATCCGCTATCAAGTTCATAGCTTTAAGAATTTAGCTTCCCTTATGGTGTAAAGTTGGTCTTGAGTTTATAAAACTTTTCCTTTTATCATCATGAATCTTAAAACTTGCGTTGTTCGAAAGAAATTCAGATATATCTAGAATTCCTTTATTGTTAAATGAGAGTGTTGAAAGAAAAATATGGAGGAAGATAAGTTTACTCTAACCACTAATCTTGTACGTGTGAAGTAGGTCAAATAGGTCTATGACAGGCTAGGTACTGTAAAATATGTTTACTCTAACCACTAATCTTGTACGTGTGAAGTAGGTCAAATAGGTCTATGACAGGCTGGGTACTCTAAAAAGTCTGGCCGAGGCAATTAAAGTTGACAGAGTCGGCATAGGATATGGTACAACAGGGGTCGGTGCGGTGTGAAATCAAATTGACCCTAGTCCACCGTGATACCACATTGATCCAGAGTGTGAAAAGTAGCATCAGTTGTCAAGACTGTGTTGACTTTAAAGTGTCGTAACACTTGTTGTTAGTTTTAGCTTTAAGATGTAATAGACAAAATTGTTATCGATTATTGTTTGAGAGCTTGCAACATTCTAATAACTGTGATAACATTGTTTTTATCCAATATTGTTGGTAGGTTAAGGAAGTTGTTCTACATCCTGAATTCAATATAAAGAACCTGGCTAATACTGCATCATTACTTTTCCTCGAGCAAGGTCATTTTTTCCTACAACATTGTAAATTTTAAGAAACTTTTAAAAATGGAACTGAGTCATTGTCACAAACTTTGATTTTCTCATCACTGTATCTTCGCAACTCAATGTCGTAGATCTTTGATATTTTTGAACTTGTAATTTCTTTTTGATCAAATAATCTAAGTTTGAAATATCAAAGTTTGTAGAACTAGTAGCTTTGAACTTGCTGCAGCTGCTCTGAAAGTCGCCATTTTAAATCTTTTCTTATTTTCGCGGATTTTTTGTTTAATTTACATTTTATGAATAATTAAATTTAGACATTTCCGGGCAATATTTTTCAACTTCGACTAGTGAGTTGCTACAAAAATGTTTAGCCATTTTAGCGTTTATTGGACACAAAGAAGCGTATATAAGAAAATATATGTCTTCCTTTTTTATACATAATAAGTTCTATAAAAAAAAGCCTGAAGACTATATGTAGATAAATCTACAGAAAAGGATAATTGTCTCGCTTTTTTATTATTGCCCAATTATAGATAGACCCACAGAATATATCTTTATATAAACATTTATCTTTTTTCTAAATATACAATATAGAGAAATATTCTAATATGTAGACAGTCAGGAAAATATTTGCTAGCTCTGATTTTAATATTTTCAGCAAATAGAATATTTAGATTTTGTGAAAACTTCATCAAAAATTAAATATGTACACTTTATCTGGAAATGCTCCATGCAGGCTATATCTTTAGTTTAGATGTTTTTTTTTACCATATTAACCCTATTCCAGCTAGGAAGGGGGGGGGGGGTGATTTNTATCGACACTATATGTTTTAGATTTTATTCTGGCCGAGCATATCGACACTATATGTTTTAGATTTCATTCTGGCCGAGCATATAGACACTATATGTTTTAGATTTCATTCTGGCCGAGCATATCGACACTATATGTTTACCTGATATAGGAGAAGAATTTGTGGATGAATCTGAGTGTTTTGTAAAGGTAAATTATTCAGCTAATCAGAGCTGGGAATCATCATAATCCCGATCGTTTGATCTCGATATCCTTTGATATTTTAATTATTCCTCTCATGAACAAAACTCCCTTCAACCCCTGACTGGGAACCATTAGCATGTACGGAATAAGAAATAAAGATTTAACTAATATGCAGAATAAACAAAAGATTGAGATCAAGAATTGATCTCGATATCCATAATACAGGAGTTCCCAGCTCTTAGAGAAGAGTTTTGGAAGTTAATCATGCTCAGCATTTCAAAAATTCACAATTTTATGAAATTTTGATGTTGTAGAATCTTAAAGCTTTATTTATTTTTATTTTTTTTATTTAATCAATTTTGATGAGAAATGAAAATTTTTCCATTCACACTTCTTGAAAACGTTGAATGGCAAGTTTGAAATAAATTTTAATAAAATTATATTTTCTTTATTGCTCAGGGTTGGGGCAAAGATAAATGGACTGATGGTGAATATCAAGTTGTATTGAAGGAGGTTTCCCTTCCAATGGTAGAAAGACAGGAGTGCTTGAGCTCATTGAAGAAAACCAGGCTTGGAAGGTAAGTTGATAATGTTCCGAAAGAAGATGTAAATTTGTCAATGTTTTACCCTGAAAATGAAGCCCTGCACGAAAATTCGAGTAAAATACTTTTTTTATTTTTTAACTTTTTTTTAAAATGGTAAATAATTCAATTTGGTGGTCGTCTTGTTCACGTACTTTGGGGGACGATAATTTGACCGCTAGATGTATCACGCAAAATACTTATCTGTATAGGTAGATAATTTATACGACCATAGTACGACCACAATTGTTGGACATCATGTGGTCGACCACTGTAATGTTGAAAGGAATGGCCTCTGAATACTGTACACCAGTAAACAAGCGAATGATATATTTTACAGAGAAAAGCTTTAAATGTTTTTAAAAAATGGTTAGTTAAGGAATATAAAGTTACCCTAAAAATTGATTTAAATTACGAATTAAGTGTAATTTTATATCTTTTATATCAAATTCTTAATATTTTGCAACATTTAATAGATTTTATCATGTTCTTAATTTCCAATTACAAACAGTTATTAATGAAAAACATGACATCACTGAAAAGCGATGATTAAAAATAAAAGTTTCAGATCTTAAAAATAATTTTTAGAAATTTCCGATTGGATCAAAGTTTTTTGTGTGCTGGAGGGGAGGTTGGTCAGGATGCCTGTAAGGGGGATGGTGGGGGACCTCTTGTCTGTCCAATGAAATCCAATCCAGACAGATTTGTCCAGGTATACAAACACACACAAATGACGTTTGTACAGTTGTACAGCATGTCTAATTCATAGCAGTTCCCTATAAACTCGTGACTAATCAAAGAAGCAGGACTTAGTTTTATTAATTTATGAACTACTTTGTTTGCAAGCTGTTTTATATCTAAGAAAATTCTTCGGTATTTGCGAGGGATTGAAGTAACGTCAGCTGAGTTGAGTTTACACTGTGCATTAGCGTGTAGACACCCCTTTTATGGAAATTAGAACACTATTTGAGAGAAATATACAGGGAGTTCTCTGTCCTTGATGAACTGCCCAAAAGCATGAAGGGTCACTTTCAATCCACTGCAAACTAAACAGAAGGAGAAGGTCAAATTTATGCGACAGTTACATTATTAACAACTTTGTGACAGCTTATAGCTCATCTAGTTTTGATTTTACGCACAAGTTTGAGAAAATCAAAATATATCCGGTTACATATTAGAAATATATCCGGTTACATATTAGAAATATATCCGGTTACATATTAGAAATATATCCGGTTACATATTAGAAATATATCCGGTTACATATTCCAGTTACATATTAGAAATATATCCGGTTACATATTAGAAATATATCCGGTTAAATATTATATATCTGTTTACATATTATTATAAATATATTCGGTTACATATTAGAAATATATCCGGTTACATATTAGAAATATATCCGGTTACATATTAGAAACTTATCTATTTATTAATTCTAACTGTAATTTTACTTAAGGTTGGTATTGTAGCGTGGGGTATTGGTTGTGGTGACGCTATCCCTGGAGTTTACACATCAGTGGAACATATTGGATGTTGGATAGATTATACTCTCAAGTGCAAACTTGGAGATAATTATCAACTCAGGTAAATTAAGATTTACATTTCCTTCTGGATCAGTTGGATTTCGTTAACCATCTAACAGGGAGATTTCAAAAGCTCTGAATAGTCAACAATTCACGCCCAACCGAAGAACATTTGAATATCCGAGCTGGGCCAACCTTTGCACTCCTAGCTTTTACAGTTATTAAAGCGGCAGACCTGTGTGAATTGCTTGAAAAAAATAAGACTGTAACCTTTGAAACCCCTTGGACCTAAATAACATAATAATTTTTTTATATGAAATTAATCTTGAATGTTTATGCACTCAGTTTTGAATAGTTTCACATCAATGCAATAATATATTCTTTGGGGGGAAAAAACAGCTGTTGAACGAGCAGTTGAGTTTATACTCAGCTAAGAATAATTACTGAAAACTTTTTTTACAAATTTTATATCTTCAGCCAATTTTAGTTTATACATTTTAAAATTCAAGTTTTTTTTCAACCCCTGGAAATGCAAGTTGTTATATTACTTTTTTACTTCAATCATCACATTTACACTTTTTATATTGTTTTTTTGTCTTCTGCCACTGTAAGAAATAAATACACATTTTTATAGCAAATCAAGTAAGAAAAAATGTTAAACCCAGTGGTTGAAAGAACAAAAAATTGGTAAAAAAGTGGAAAGTCACCCTGGTCAAAAGCGATATTAAACTAAAAAGTACAATCACAGCGGTTGAACTATTTTCAATTACACACAATTAATCTAGAATCAAGATTCAATCAATGAACTATTCAGTCTTACAAAGCCCAAAACACTATTTTATTTATTTAATTTTCTGTTTTAAAATTTACCATCTTTAACACAGGAAGAGAAAATTGTATACACAAAATGTAGAGTTAACTCTTCCTGTAAACATTTGCATAAATTTGAATATTACATCCGCTTAAACTAAAAATGGATGCACAAATGGGATAGTAATGCAAGTTACACAAATTCTTTCAACCTAACAAAAAATCTTGATTTAATGAAGTTTCAGTGAACAAATCTGAACAATCCTGAAATGTAAAATTCCCAAAAACCATCAAAAATTCTTTTCTTTTATTCAAATCTTTTCTAAAATTATACTTTAAAACACTAATCTTTTTTATTCCTTTCTTTGAACAATTGTGTTTTCTCAAATTCATTGATTTCACAGAGCAAATTGATTGATTGAATATTGATAATAAACAGAACGAAAACTAATGCTTTTTTATACAACCATGACATTAATCACAATTTCACCCTGACTGACTTCTGCACCTACGTAACCAGAGTAACTTCGCATCAGGAATAAAAAACTTCCAGTCAGCTATAGTAGGTCTCAATTACATGTGCTGGTTCAAAAGCTTGATACACAGGAAACGTATTTTACACTTCTCCACTACCCAGGGAGCCGGGGAAGGCAGACGGCCAAAAGCCACAACATTTTTCCTTCCATGCCATATATAAGCTTTTTTGTCTTTCAGCATGGTCATGAGCCACAACCATACAGTCTACCATGCCACAGCATTTAAGTCTTCTGGCAGTTATATATGTTTTAAAATGATAAATTTAGTACATTCAAATTGTGACTTTCATAAATCCAGCGACGTCATGCAAGATTTGATATTTGCAAGTTGCCTGAAATCTCTTAATTTGTTAAAATTTTTGCCGTTTTAACAGCTATAGGATAAGTTCTATTAGGTATTTACAAACTCCGATTGTTCCAGAATAAAAATTTGTTTAAACCCTAGTTTAATTACTTATATTTCAGATATGGTACTGAGTGTACTCCATGGCTCCAGGGTAAACAGAATAACCCCAAATCCGCAACTGCGTACAAGTGTACTGTACAGTGGACAGACAGGGAGAGATCAGTTGATGACTACTTGTCAGGTGGAGGTGAGGCAGGACAAAGCCTGCCGGAGAAAATTCAGATCCCTGCTGGATATTAATTATTTAGAAATGACCAAGAATGTAAGGCAAGGAAAGTCAATTGCGGTTGTGTATACTCTGTGTACATATTGAAACCAGTTCTCTCTGGGCGGAATTTTTAAACAATAATAGATGCATCAGTGTTCGTTTAGTATCCGAGGAGGTTAAAAGCATTAAATTTTGATAATTTTGATAATATTCACATAATAATTTCCTATGACCAGAATATTTTATTGATTTTTTATGTGAATAATGGATCCCATGTCAGACTTTGACATCCCTCTTGTGTTTACATTAGCGCCCAGAGACAGTACACTGCAGTACTAAAGATGTGTACACTTCTGAAATGACTTTCCTTGCCTTACATCCTTGGAAATGACAGCCTGTTCTCTGTTTATTGAAAATATATCATGTTTATTTTGAAAACCAGTAATAAGATTAGGGAATAAATTTGAAGCAAACAATTGATAGATTTTATATTTTTTGGGGTTTAGATTGGCATTTTCAATGCATTATCTTTAATGCCAAGTGCTTCTTAAAATTGTTGACCTCAAACAACAGAAAGTGGGTCTAAATAAAGATGAAGTTGGTTTTAGAATTAAGTAGTAATTGATGTACTTTGCCTACAGATCTTGATAGTTGGTAAGCAATGGGTATAAATTATTTGTAAGGACATAAAAAAGCATGTTAACAGCCACAGAACAAGTCTTTTTAAGTTAAGTAGCAATAAAGAAATGACATGAATCCCGCCCCCACTACTCAGGAAAATACTGTATAGTGATTTATAAAATAAAACTTAAACCTGGTTATCGAATCATAAAATGAACATATGGAGTCAAATGATTAAGAAATATGTTCATACACATGTTGTAAATGAACTAAAATAAATAATGATTTTTTGCTTTTAATATATACACGTGTTATTTTTAAATATAAAGCAGCTCAATGAAGCTTTGTCTGAATGGTAGTTAATATTAAAAACTTGTATATTCTGATAATCCATTATTCTGTTGAAACATAATCTTGTACCCTAGCTTGTAGGGCTAATTAGGTGGTTTGTTTTTTATCTTTGTGAAGAAACAATCTCAAGAACTGACGAGGGTCAACCCAGACCGAAATATATTTTCAATAAATGTGGAACTAACATCTACTTTTTTACTCTACAGAGGTTTGGTCCATCACCATCACTGAATTTTAAATCTAGGTGGAGATTGTAACTTCTGTAATCTTGATTTTGTTAGAACGCATATTGATCAATGACTTTTGTTGTGTATAAGCTTAAGTCAATTCCATTTTGAATATTTCTGAAGATTTTCCTTGATTCTCAGATTTAAGTTCAGACAAAGTTGACAAGCACCATAATTAACCTAAAATCTTAATCCCTGGATTAAGTAGGTAAACAGTAGACTGAAGGATTAAATTAATTGTTATTGGGTATCCTTGTTGAAAGTATGCCTAAAATTTAGGGATCAATTTAGAGGCATAGTTTTAAAATTTGAATATATTACTAGAGTAGATAACTAGATCTCAAAATGTTTACAAGCAGTTTTGGCCTTGGAAAAATAACAAAGCATAGGTTAAATGTTACATCTGATTTTGATTTGATTAATTGTATTATTGTAGATCAAAGTGCTATCCTAATTGCATGTTAATGCCATGTCTTGTGTCATGCCATGAGAGGTTTTGCAATGAGACTGTTAAGATTTCCTGAATCATTACATACCTGCAATTTAAAGAAGTAATGAGATTAGAAAAAAAACTTTATTTAAGTTTTAAAAAATTGATTTGCAAAAACTTAATCTAAAAAAAATCTAAACTTTTAATTAAAAAATTGTATTGTGTGTGAATAAATCTTTAATAATTTATATTTTGATCTGGGTTAAAACTTGAAGGAACATAATCCTTATTCATAAGATTGTAAAGTTTCACCATATTTTTTAGTTTCAAACTTTAAATCAACATCTTCTTATGCAGCAAAATATGAACCATAGACTTTTCTTTAAGTAAAAAATTTCCTTCAAGAATTAGATATTTTTGAGTGAAATGTCAAATCTAATTGATATAATAGAATAAGTTGATAGAAGCAATTTACTATAGATCTTAACCTTAAAAAAAACAGCTGAGCAGGGGGAATTATTTCATTTTTATATCATGGGATGATGGGGCATAGCATCAATCTCTGTAAAAGCGAGATAAATTTACATGAATCTGAATTTATCTCAACGAGTTCAGGGATAATTTTTTTTAAATCATTTTTATTTAACAACACTACTGGTCCAGATTATGGGCTGAAGAACACTTTTGTGAATTGTTATTAGGACAATTTTGCTGTAGGGTCACCTAAACTCTTTTATGCAATTGAATATTTATTATTGTACAGTTAAACCCAAAATGAGCCATACATCGAAAGAATTTATTAAATGTCGTCTTGACATTTTTTCAATTGGTTTTATACTATTTTACGTAAATCTCAGTGTGCGAATATAAATAAACAGCCATGAATATATATGGGAACAGTTTTAAAGAGCTAAATATATTCATTTAATTAAAAAAACTTTATATCTGCAATATTCCATTAACAGAAAATTAAGAATATGACATTTGATGAAAAAACTCAATTACAAAATACAATTACAAAATTAAAGATAAGATTTCTATTAAAGAAAATTTTCCAAATATATCTGTACAATCCAATAAATTTTTTATCTGTTTCAGTGTTAAGTAGAACCATAATTGTCTATTCTATAGTTTCATTTTATTTTCAGTTTTTAGTTTAAAAATTTAACTATTTAACTGCAAAAGGTTATTCCATTTTAGAAGACCTTATGGTTTAGATAGCAATTTAAAGTCAGCAGGTCCTCTTCCTGAAATATTTCAGTTCTGTTAACAAAACAGATGGTTTTTGAAAATTAACGGCAGAGTTTGTTAACAAACGGCGAGAACCGTTAGTTTTAAATTTTTGAACGTTGTCTTGAAAACTTCTCCAGCTATTTGTACATGATTAATCCTTTACGACTGGCACTGTTAACTATTTCAAAAATATCTGCCATTATCGCAATAAACAATATTAAGATTATTAACAAAAAGTAGCTTTGAAAAAAATGGAAAATTCCCCCAACGAAATGAACGGTCCGTTTTTAGCTGAAAAACAAAAAGCTACTTGAAATGTTTTAACTTACTGATAACGAACGCCTTGAAACAAGTAAGCATGTGCCCAGCCCTAGTAGGTTGTAGTTTAGCAGTCTCTATATTATCTCTTAAGTGTTTATAGTCTCTTTATTGTCTCTGGAAATTATCTTCTAGTGTAGTATAGTCTTTTTATTGTCTTTGAAAATTGACTTCCAGTGTTGTATAATCTCTTTATTGTCTCTGGATATTGACTTCTAGTAGTGTATAGTCTTTTTATTGTCTTTGAAAATTGACTTCCAGTGTTGTATAATCTCTTTATTGTCTCTGGATATTTATTTCTATAAGTGTAGTATAGTCTCTTTGTTGTCTCTGAAAATTGACTTCCAGTGTAGTATAGTCTCTTTATTGTCCCTGGAAATTATCTTCTAGTGTTGTATAGTCTCTTTAAAATTCAGTGATGGTGATGGACCAAACCTCTGTAGAGTAAAAAAGTAGATGTTAGTTCCACATTTATTTATTTATAGTCTCTTTATTATCTCTGGATATTGACTTCTATAAGTGTAGTATAGTCTATTTATTGTCTCCGGAAATTATCTTCTAGTGAAGCAGTCTTTTTAATGTCTCTGGATATTGACTTCTAGTGTCGTAAAGTCTCTTTATTATCTCTGGGTATTGACTTTTAGTGTTGTATAGTCTCTATTTGTTTCTGCTGTGTGTATCTTAGTGTATAGCAGTCTCTATTTATCTCTGCTGTGTGTATCCTTGAGAAAGAGTCCCTATTTGTCTCTGCAATGTGTGTATCCCAGTGTAGCAGTCTCTATTTGTCTCTGTGTGATCACAATTACTACTTTGTGCCAATTTTATGTCATGTTAAGGAAACAGAGTACTCGAGATTATTCAAGAAAATCAATTCAGGTTCTAGATACAGCAGTACAGGGTGTCCCAATAAACTGGAAATTGAGTGCCGACTTTAATATCGTCTTTTATCCATACGGCATTTTTTAATGAAAGCACAATTATTGCAGTACTTCAGTTCATACATCTAATATCGAAAACACCTAGTGATCTTCATATTTTCAAAATTTGGTTTACTATTTCTGTATCTTCAAAATTTACAGAGATATTGCAAAATTTGTACAAATTTTAATTTAATCAATAAATCGAAATTGATATAATGTCCTTTTTGTCAATTTTAAGGACACAAGAAAGGTATAGACCACTTTATTAAAAAACTTTTTTTAGTCTTGCATTAAATAACAGAAATCAAAGACGACTTTCAAGTCGTATCTCAATGCCAATGTTTATTGGGACACCCTATACTTTCGATATGTGATATCTGATTGTACACCGGGAATTCAGGTTCTAGATAAAGCAGTAATATAGATAGGTGATATCTGATTGTACAACGGGAATTCAGGTTCTAGATAAAGCAGTAATATAGATAGGGGATATCTGATTGTACATAAGGAGTTCAGGTTCTAGATACAGAAGTAATATAGATATGTGATATCTGATTGTACACCGGGAATTCAGGTTCTAGATACAGCAGTAATAGTGATATCTGATTGTACACCGGGAATTCAGGTTCTAGATACAGAAGTAATATAGATAGGTGATATATAGTAATAAATAGTAAAGACTTATGATAGTTGGAGAAATGTGAAAGAATCAAATATTTTCTCAGAATACATTGTTGGACTGTATATATTCAACATATATATAACATAGGCAAAAAAATCCTATTTAAAACAATTCCACGGGCAACGCCGGGTACTTCAGCTAGTAATAATAATAATAATAATAACAATAAAAAATATGAAAGAACGTACAGCTGAATCTTTAATTGCAAAGCGCACTCGAGTGTAAAAGATAATTATTTTTAAAAATCAATTCTTGTCTGGACTCGCCCAACTTTGGCCGATTAATATTATCTGATTTTTGTGAACAGTAATATTCATCTATATTGTTCAAAAGAATACAGGATCGAGGACAATATATTTTCAATTTTTAAAAAGTTGTAAAGAAACACAAAAAATGTCCTTCAAATATTCTGTTTCTTTGTTCTCTTAAAGAGACTGTAAGCGTAATTTTATGTAATCCTTCATTCCAAGACGATATTGCCCGATCAACAACGGTACTCTTACAAGTTTTTTCTGATCAAGTATGTATTTGACATCAAAGTTTAAAATTTTGAAAACTGATTATTTTCAATTGTGATTTCTTTGTAAATATTGACTTGCGCATTTGTACTGCAGTAAAACATATACGAATTATCAGAAATAACCACTTTTAACCCGAGAAAATGGACAAAATGTCCATATTATTGATCACACGAAACATCAAATGATGATTAGTTTTGACAGTCAATTCTTCCATATACTTTACTATATATATTAAAAACCTGTTTATTATGTTTTAAAAAATCTTTTACTCTAAAATGTATTTACTTTTGAAATCAGTTTTACTACATTATATGACTGCCGTTTTCATTATTTGTTTGGTATCAAAGAACTTAAAACAAAAATATTAAAGAATACATTAAAATTATTCACTAAATTTCATCTTTCGGAAGACACACTGTAAATAATGGTTGGTCACTTGAAATTACGCGCTCAGCCCCTTTAAATGTTTATAAACTTACTGTAAGAAGGTTTACTTTGTAATCTACTTATAGAGTTAAAAACTTTTTTCATTTCAGCTTCAGAATATACAAATACTAGGCTTTCAGGGCTCTCTGAGCCCATTTTCTATTTCAACTTTTTATTGTGGTTCTATCTTTGAGCATCTTCCCTTCGTACATTAAAAAAAACAAAAACAAAAAAAATTTAATAAAAAATTTTCGTGGATTTTTAAAACTTCACCAGTAGGACTGTGCATTGTTAACTTCACATGATGCTGATCGTTTTTGTTAATTTGTTTTTGCATTTAATAAAACTTTTTGTTAATAATATCTGTCAGGTTCTAAATTTGGCAAAGTGTAATAAAAGCAAATGTTTAAAATGAACAACATTGAAAAAAATTGTTGTTCTTACGCTGAGTCAAACTCAGGGGCGTACGAGGGGGGGCCGGGCCCCCTGCCCAGGGGGGCACCCATATAAAAAATACTTTAAAATCTCATTTTTACCCTTAACTAAAAAAGTTTTATTCTAAAAGCTTTGATCAAGACTTCCTTCAGTTTTAATATACACTGTTAGAAAAACTTCTTCTGTCCCGTGCAATATATACAATTTGTCAGGTTACACTGCAATATATTGCATGGTTCAACAATTATATTAGTTGCGACGTTTATCTCGGAAATTGTTCTCCCAGTATTATTATAAATATATAAATGGCGTAATTTAAATTTGTTTACATATTTCAAATATAAAGTTTGCAAAAGAAAAAATATGCAAAATTGTGCAAAATAAACGACATTGATCATAACTTAATACATAAATCCTTCAACATATAAATCATTCATTCTTGTATTTATGATTTAATAGTTCTTGTAAAATCGGAACTTTATATGATGCTCCATATTTCATTTGTTTCTTAACTAACATTTTACTAAGATCAGATAGATTTACAGAACAATCATTTGGAATAGAAAATAAATTTCTGCCAAGGTCATTTTTCATAAATTAGAAAGAAATCTAATGCAAAGCTTAGAACTTGCTTCAATAGTTTTATAGAAAACCACATATTGACGTGAAATCACAGAGTTGAGAAAAAAAAAAAGAGTTTTCCTCCATATTCATATTTTAAATACCTGACCTGACCTAACCTCATCATTTTTCTCGACCTTGTTCAAGCTATTTAACAACAACAAATTCGCTTCGCGCACCATTTTTTTTTCAAATGAATTAAGTTTTTGCCACAAACCAACATCTTTGCAACCTGATGGTGCAAATCTTTGATATTTCAAATTTCGAATACGTACTTGATCTGACAGAATTTGTTCGAAATATCACATCGGGTTGCAGAGATATAGGAATTAATGAATCAGAGTTTGTGGCCAAGTTTCTTTCACAATTTTCTCTTTTTTACCACGTGAACAAAGTAACACAGATAAAAACACGAAGCAACATCCACCTCAAGTAAATATAATGAATTTATTTAAACACAAACTAAGCAGAAAACTAGAGTATTAGGCATTTTCCCAAGGGCGATATCCCAAGATACAATTTCCCAAATGGCAATTTCCCAAAATAACAATTTCACAAGCGGCAACTTCCCAAAGATTAGGTTAGACCATATGAGGCGACGCAGGCTACAATGGGGGCCGAGCACTGCAAGAAAGATGGGCCGAGCGCTGCGGCTAGGACAGACTTGGAAAGTTGCACATTTGGGAAGTTGCAACTTAGGAACATACCCTTGGGAAGTTGCTGTTTAGTAAAATGCCTTTGGGAAAGTAACTAACATCCTAGGTTTATAAATATATATTATCCTGATACAATATATATTGGCTGAAGTGCCCGGCGTTGACCGTGGAATTGTTTTTCATTTTGTAAAGCCTTTGTTAATCCCGGGGTAACCACGGGTTCCCTGAAAAAATGTTGGTCCTGCCGTTTGGCCAGCTGTAGCTGAAATATAAATAAATATATATATGAACGAAGATATATAGATTATCCTATAGGTATATAAAAATATATAATCCTGATGCAATATATGCTTTATTGACATAGTGTAGATACTCACAAAACTAATATTGACAAACAAAAATACAGTTAAAAACTTACAAATAGAGTAAGGGATTAGGTTTAACGTTTGCCAAGTGAGTAATTCATCTTAAAAATGCGACCTGTGTGATTTGGACTTGATAAATTTTGTATTTTTGTGTGATAATGTGAAAGTATTTTTATTTTTACTCACAGAATATTAAAGGAAAAACATTATTTACTTAGAGATTTATAGACCAACTAATCTTAATCTATATTATACTTCAAACCCATGTTTTATACACAATTTTGTCTTTAAAACTGGCCTTATTCCTTACTCCCTACACTTGATGATTTTTATATTTTGATGTTTATCAGATACAAATATGCAAAGATAGATAGATTAAATGATACAATCGTCGTCGTATTCAAGAACTCTTTCCAATTAAATTTGTATTTCTACTAAGGTTTCAAACAGTCTAGATTATACACATTACGCATATGCACATTACGCATATGCACATTACGCATATACACATTACGCATATGCACGTAAACAAAGAGAACCTGTCATTTAACAGATTCTCCTTGTTTACTTGTAAACTTGTATTTTGAAAAAAATCAAAACTTAAATATAAAAGTCGTCTTCATCGTATTGATATAAACGTCGACCATTGTATATTAAACATGTTTTTGTACTGAACCCCCCCCCCCTCCTTCTCAAACCCTAGATCCTAAGACTAATTCTGATTGTGTCTCGATTAGAATATTTAGAAATTAATTTAATTAAACTAATCTAGACAAACATTTACATACAACTGCAAATATACAAGACTTAGTGCCAATATTTGCCAACTTAAAAATGTATGCAGTATGCAGTATTCAGTATCAAAATTGCAAGTAACGAATGTTAAAGGGAGTGATTGCGAATAATTGAGTTTTAGGCGGAAGCCGACTCTATCACGTGGATTTAACGGTTCAGTCAATATTCCAGAAAACTGTGACTTTCGATCACAATTTGTTCTATTAAACATGATTTTTTAGCCTTTTTTTATATACTTTTTTGTCGGCATATGCATTTTGAATTAAAAAAAAAAGACTATATTTTACACGCAGAACTAAAATGTTTTAAAAACTATGAAAATAACAAAAACAGCATTTAACAGTACTGCTGAGACCGAAATTTAAAAGAGTATCGTTAACTACAGAGTTTTCTTTTTGGGGTCTTAACATTAGTAGAGAATGGAGAATATAAACATAGTAAATAAAACAGTATTTCATAACAAAAATATTAATATTCACAAAACTACCTAACCGTGAAACCCGATTTCTAAAACTGGTTAAAGCAATACCCTGTCTCAAGTTTTGGGCTCTGCGCTACTAGCTATATAGTACACTGGCTCTGTAATGATTATATTATTTTTGGCATTCACAAATATCATAATTAAGTATTTCACATACATTTATATCATAATGTATATCACAGCTTTAGAAAATATTTCTTACATAATATCATCCAAGCACAGAGTAGACATTAATAGAGGTTCAGTGTACTGAGTACAGCAGGAAACTGTACAATTTTAGAAAAATTGTGGTTGTTTGTGTACGTTTTCTTAAAAACAAGTTATTTTTCCAGTGCTTCTTTTGTTTACTTTCTTATTTTTTGTTTACATTAAAGGGGAATATATCTATCTATCTTTCAAGTCATTTAGTATTGAAGTGTACGGCGGCAAAATGCCTTCTAAATATATGATCTAAATATATGCCAAAATCGAAGTTTAAAAGAACCAAGTCAGTAGTGTATTTCTACACATCAGGGTGTACATATGGAAAATATAAAATTATACTTTACAGAGGGAAAATATAAAATATAAATAAAAGAGCAAAAGGTAAAAAAATGTTTTATAATATTTAATGTTTCTTTTTAAAAATAAATAAGAATTAATTTTTTATAATGTAAAAACTGAAATGAAAAAAGAAGGTTTTAAAACGTATAGGTCCAAATCCGGCATTGTATAAGGAAAATAAATGTATAAAATAAACAATGTTAAAGCTTAAAAGTTGTTAAAACAAAAACCAAGTTGTATCCCACCATCACTGTCTGTTAGGACCCCCCACATTTCCAGGGACGGCCCATGGGATATGTCCCCCCTCTTTTACCCTTTAAAGGGACTGTGAGCGTAATCTCAAGTGACCCTCCACGGGACGCCTGAAAGCTTTGTCTGGTTAAGTATGAATTAGATTTTCATGTTTTTCTTTCTTTAAACTGTTTATTTTCCTTCACGGCTTCTCTGCACAAGTGACTTGTGCATTTCTTGTTCAAAAAAGCAAAAATAAAAACTTTTCGAGTTAGAAAACTGACGGTATCTTGTAATTTTTTATCAGCTAAGGGTGCAGTTTTAAGGATGCAGTTGTAAATTTGGCATTGCAATCTTTCGATGAACAGTCAGTTAAAATTACGCTTACAGTCCCTTTAAGCCGCCTCTAATTTATCTTTATAACCTGTGATTCGCAATAACGTTATCTAATCGAAAACAAACCGTTGTACGAGAAAAGATATTTTTTGGGAAAAAAAACAAATATGTTTATTAGTTTTATCAAAGGCTGCTAGGTTGGCTCTTAGGATTGTTGACAACTAGAGCCAACTCGTATAAACACAACTTCCTCGTGGAAAATCAAATAGAAAAAAAATATTATCCACTAGCTGCAGTGCGCCGCCCGGCGTTGCCTGTGGAGTTTAAGAACAAATTTTGAAAATAAAAAAATTCGATTTTTGAAAGAAAAATTTTTTTTTTTTTTAAATCTGAATCCGAACCCTAGCATAGTACCCTAGCTAAGTACCCTACCTTAGTACCCTAGCTAAATACCCTAGCTTAGTAGCGCAGCTAAGTACCCTGGATGTGTACTCTAGCTTAGAATCCTAGCTTAGAACCCTAGCTTAGTACCCTAGCTTAGTACCCTAGCATACTCTAGCTTAGTATCTTAGCTTAGTACCCTGGCTTAGTACCCTAGCTTAGTACCCTAGCTTAGTACCCTAGCTTAGTATTCTAGCATACTCTAGCTTAGTATCTTAGCTTAGTACTCTAGCTTAGTATCTTAGCTTAGTACTCTAGCTTAGTATCTTAGCTTAGTACCCGAATTCCATGATAATGCAAGGTAACTAATTTAGTGATGTTACAGTGGTAAAAAAATAATATTCTGTAAGTATATATTTCTTTTTATGCGAATAAAACATCTAAAACTTTTCATCTTTGATCAAAGTCTAAGCCTTAAATTACTAATTCCCCAGAAAATATCTTTAATTTTTTAAGAGCTAATAATTTTGTGAATTTAATATTTGGAGCAAACTTTGAAAATAGTCACACATTAGAAAATCCATTTTATACTTTTTCTGTGAAACTTCTTTGGGACACCCTGCTGCCTTTTAACTATTTAAGAAAGAAATGCAAAGCATAATTTTATCAATATTCGCGAAAAATAAAAAGGGAGGCTAACGTCGAATAGAATTCGATGATGATCGCCACTAATCTTACAATTCTCTATTGGGCCTATAATCGAATTCAATTCAATTCAATCGAAAATGGTTAAATTTTAATATATTATATTAATATTAATATTGTATTTGATATTTAAAAAATTCGTTACCTGACTCTGAAGTATCGAGGCTGACCTCGTTATGAACCTGGTGACTATCCATCATCCTCGAATTTGAAATTGTCCTTCTGAGTAATTAATGAAGAAAAAAATTAAATGTTTTTTCTCATTTGTTCGTGATTTTGATCCTTCGAATAAATTTACCGCCGCAAATTCACTAAAATAGTTCCTCGGACATACTAGCCGGAGTAGTACGAGAACTCAGCAACGACAGTGTCTCCAAAAGTTTATCAATCCACTTTCTTTTATTTAAATTTAATCACTTTTATTAAATTCACTCCATGGCTCCCGTCAGATCACTCGAAACAAAACATTTAAAACTAGACATGATGAAAAGTTTATAGTTTAGACAGATAAGAAACTTTTTTTATATATTTCTGAAAGTTTTACAGATTTAATAAATTTAGTCAAAAGTAATTTAAACTTTAATGTGTTCAAATGATTTAGAAGGATTAAAGATAGATTGAATCCACATTTGTGTACGCTAGCGTTTTTGTACGCTAGCGTTTTTATCGATGTTCACCATCCATGTATAGAGAAGGCATGCACGATTAGGAAGAATACCCCAAGGCTAAGAAAATAACATGATGTATTTCTTGATTTTCATCCAAAAATTTGATAGTTTTTAATTGTGATTTCTCTGTAAATGTGAATTGCGGTTTTATGCAGCACTGGCAAAATAAACAGTCCTGCCAGAATACTCATTGGAGGGAAAACAAGACAATTTACATTATTTTAAATATTTCTTAATTATCCTTTTCTCCTTCGAATACCCTTATTCTTCATAATCAAATACAAATCTTCCCAATTAGAGAAATCATTAAGATGCATTAAGTCTCATTTACTGCTGGATTGAGAAATAAGTTCTTACATATATGTTACATATTATTTCCGCCTAATCTCTAATTTTTGATTTGATGATATTCATATTTTGAAATATCTAAGGTTCATTACATTGGCTTGCAAGGATTTAGGTATTGGCATTGGCTCAATTCTTTTTTACATGAATCTGAAATTAATCTTTTTCGTTTTCAAATATTTTTTGAACGTTTGTCCACATACAAACAAAATCAAAAAAAAATGTTTAGAATGCTAATTGTTATCTTTGAATCTCTCTGAATCCGTGGTTTAAAGTATATTTAAATCATTTTATTAAGCAAACAACTTTAGTCAGAGTTGAAATATTCATTTTTGACAAATTATACCAAATCTAAACCTTCTTAACTTTAATTCAAAAATGAGGGGAAAAAGTAACTTTACTTCCGAACCGAATCCCCCAGTTTTGGCTAGCATTAATATAATAACATAGCAAGTTGTATAACCTTCAGGCTGGGGGTCTGAATATAACTCGAATCACCCCCCCCCCCCTCTACTAGAAAAGAATGTACATTCTAATTATTTATTTTCTTAAGCCGATTTTAAAGGCAAGCACATTTCAAACACTTTAAAAACATGAAATCCTCCACTTCATAGCCCTCTTTTTTTTAACTTGAAAATACCATTTTGCGTGAGAATAGAAATTGTAAGTTTAATCATTTATTTCCGAATCCTTTTAATCTATTTTTCAATTATGTATGTAAAACAATTTCATGTCAAATGTAAAATAGCCCTTGAAAAATAAATGTATATAAGTAAATGTAAAAATAAGGGATAAAATTAATTTAACATTTTTCGTAAATTTTTTCGTAGTTGCATTTTATTTTTAACCCTCCATTAATATTCTATCTAGTTCTAAGTAATGTATTTTCAAAGATAAGTTAACAGGGGAGACCGGCCCCTTTTTATCAATGTTCATATAATAATTATAAGAACTAAAAGAACTTTTGCAAATTGAAACTTTATTTTCAAACGAAATATATTTAATATATATTTTTGCATAAACTAAGGAATTGAGTCTTTGGCACAAAATCGGGGTTTTTAGCCCTTTTTCTTGAAACCCAATGCCGTAGCCCTTAGATGTTTCGAACTATGAATTATGCTATATTGAATCGTCTAAGTTTAAAAAATAAATATATACACCATCAGATTGCAAAGATATAGGAGTTAGAACATTTGAGTTTGTGGCAAAGGCTCATTTCCTTTCAAGATTGATGAGGATATGTATTTCTCTGGTTTTGGTATGAAGACTGAATCTAGACTGAGTATAGTGTAGAGATCTAACAGCCTCTAACCTTGCTTTACATACCAGCAACACTGGCAACTCTACTCTACTTCAAATTTACAGAAATTATCAAGAAAATTAGAATAATTTCTCTTAAAATTTCATGTCTTTTCAAAATAAAAGATATGCGAAATCGTCTTGTGTTTATTATGCTTTTACATTTTGTCACATTTACTAAAAAATTACTGAGCTTGGAACTTTTTTTCTTGGAAACTTTAAAAATACTTTTAATTCCAATCCCTTGATCTTGATATCCACAGTTAATACTAACTCTGTTTATAGGCGTTATGAACTTGTGACATTTTATAGAAAGACGTTTCATAGATAGGACATTTCATGGATAAGACATTTCAAAGACAGAGAAGATTTTTTATAGACAGAGGAGATATTTTATCTACCAAGTTTTTATTTAAATTCTAAATTTGGAATTTTTTTAAACATAACATATATATATTAAGAGTATTTTATTTGTTTTTCAAGACCTTATTTCATCTGTGAAAACCTTTCTGTCTATTTAAAAGTTTTAAGTTACTCATAGTTACTTCCGCCGTTTACCCGCGTTACACGTGAAATTAAAAAGTTGATTTGAAAATATTGATTTTGAAAAAATTGATTTTGAAATGTCACAACGCCCTGTTTATATGGTAGGGTGAGAAGTTCACGTCAAATTAGAGTAAATTTCGAATAAAATTTAAATCTCTTATGGTTCAAAACCACGATTATCTTTTTCAGAATGGAAAAATATAAACTTCATTGCACAATGTCTTTTCGATCATTTTTGCAAAATAATGTTTAGGGTAATTTTCAAAGGTTTTCTTATGTTGCCTCAAATTATTAAATAACTATTTATAACACTGTTATTTGGGTTCGCTGTGTTATAAAGTTTTTGAACAGATCTTTTCTCTTTAACGAGAAGGTTCAAGCCTTTTCAAATTTAATTTTGTCCAAACAAAACTTTATAGCACAATGTACAATAATGTACAGCTAATTTAACCTTATAGCAAATTCATTATTAAATTCACGAATTGAGCCTAGATATCAAACATAAATTTTTACGTTTTCTTCATCTTTTGTTATGCAACAATTCGATTGAGTGTAGTAATAAAACTAAGGATTTCTCCAATTCTTAATTTTACAAAATTCGAACACGGTAATTGTCTTGACTGTACGGAACGAAACACAAATTCTATCCTACCAGAATGTACCTAGAACTAGCGATGGGCAATAGCTAGATGCATTTTACAGAAACTTTAAATTTTTAATATTTTTAAGAATTTTAAAAGGTTTTACGACAATCTGAAAAGGGTCTAACGATTTAAAGTGTATTTTTTATAAGTTTGCTATTGTCAAACATATAAATTTGTTATCCTAGGTGGGTAAAATTATAAGGCAAAAACGAACCAAAAACTTTTGTTTTAAACATCCAAAAAAAGTTCGTTTTAAAACGATCGTTTTTGCCTTGTATTTTCTTCTATATTAAAAAATTTCCATGTTTGATCATCATTCCAAAGTGTCCTACTAGACTAGACTAGACTATACTAGACTAGACTAGACTGCACATTCCGTAAAATGTGTTTCTTGGCAACTAATATAAATTTAACAGTTGTTTTTACACACTTTTTTATTTATTTACTTGCTATGCTTGTAGTAGCATACTTTTTAGTAGAATTATTTAAACATATTTTAAGGTTTTCATATTTTTACAATTTAAATGATAATGGCTAGACCTTCATTGTCTTTATCATCTTACAACTATAAGTAAAGTTCGAATTGTAAACAATATTGGCTAGGCTTTTACGGTCTTTACCATCTTACAGCTATATCTTTACAATCTTACAGCTATATCTTTACAATCTTACAGCTATATCTTTATAATCTTACAGCTATACACTTGTTATGGTAAAATAAACAACTGTTGAAATCCACCAACAATGATAGAGCACTGAAATGGAGAAAGAAAACTGTTAAAACTACGTTAAAAAGTCCTTCTTAACATTCTATCCAGAATATTGACCAAAATTTTAAAAGATTTGACAAACACAAAAATCACAAAAGTTAATGCCTACAGCACTAAGTATTCCCGGGCGGTCACCCATCCAAGTTAGTTCAATGTTGCTTAACTTCAGTGATCAGACGAGAACTGGTGCTTTCAACATTCCTAGTTTTCCGTTTATCACTTTAAATAACTTAAATATACAGGGTGAAGCAAAAAGTGTGATAAGCGGCGTCTGGTGCAAAATTGTACTTTTTGTGCCACTCTCCTTTGTGGTTTTTTTCAATATTTTTTCGAGTTTTTTTCTATTAAGTTCTAAAATTTTATTAATATTGAATCACAGAAACACCGAAAATTCGCAAAATTGCGATTAGAAAATTCGCAATTTTTCAGTTCTGGTTAATTTTTAAGAAAAAGTTGGTTTTCACTGGCTCCTCAGTTTTCAACTTTATAAAATTTTATAACTTGATAGATTTAATATATATAAATATTATACTTTTCGAAACTTTTGATTTTGATAGAAAAAAAGTGTCCTGATTTAAAAATATTTAAAAAATTTTATAATATTTTATATTTATAGAAAACGTTTTAACTGATTTGGAAAAATGTGAGTGGTCTGCGGCATTCTTAAATAGTTGCGCAAGTCACAAGAGAAATAATCAAATTCAAAACAAATTAGTTTAAAAATATTATAAAATATATACTATATACAAATGTGGCGAAAGATAATCGACGACTATAGGTTGTAATATCTGAATGATTTGTTTGCAATTTAATTGCTTTATTACGGTCTAATTTGTATGTTGCAATTTTCTGAATTTGTATGGGCGCTAAGTTATTCGTTATGGGACGTCTTAAACAGTTTTCTCTTTATAGACGCAACAGATAGAAGTAAGATTAGTGGCGATCAGAAGCGCTTTTTTATCGCATTAAGCCTATACCCCCTTTCATTTTTTGCGAACACTCCCTTTAAGTCCGAACACTGAAGAGTGGGCAAAACTGGGTTCGGATTCGGACCCTACTATAGTCCCTGTCAAAAAGAAAGGGAAAGCTGTTTTTCTTTTATGAAATTTTTCATGTGTTTAAATGGCAATCTCTGTATATCCAAGTTTTGGAGAAAATGCATGTGTTTGCTCTTATATCTGGAAACGGTAAAGGGGAATTTCTGTATGTTTACTGGTTTGTACGATGAAACCATAAAAAAATGATTACTTTTTAGAAATGTAATTTTTTAATTAACTTAGTCGCGTTTTTTCTTCTTTATTATTTTTAAAAAGCTATTTACTTTTTAATATTTTAAACCAAAAAATGGAAAAAATAAATTGAAATCAAAGCAGTATGCTCGTTTACGTTCCTCAATACTTTTTTTAATTTCCGCCTCTGTAAATTAATACTAATGAGTTGAAGTTTTTATATAACATGCTCCAAATCTGGTTTAGGTTAAATTCAGGTTTTGATTATCATACGGAAATATCTGGTATAGGGATGGGCTATGGCTTGGTCCAAACCTTAAAATAAGGAAGAATTATTTTATAAAATTGGAAAAAATTTCTTTATTTAAAACATTGTATACTATTATTTAAATTTATGTCCAAATAGTCTCTAAATTTGGCTTAAAAATAAATTCTGCCCAAAATATTTCATGACCATTGTAGATCCAATATCCATATTATTTTGTTTATGACAGGGGATATATGACGAAATTGTAGATATCCAATATCAATATTGAAATATTCTGGTTATAGGAAATTATTATGTGAATTATCAAAATTATCAAAATTTAATGTTTTTGTCCTCCTCGGATACTAAACGAACTTTGATGCATCTATTCTTGTTTACAAATTCCGCCCAGAGATAACTGGTTTCAATATGTACGCAGAGTATACGCAACTACAATTAACTTTCCTTGCATTATAACCTTGATTCAATACATGTCTTTTAAAAAATAAAATTGACCATATAGACGGAAAAAACTCAACAAATTTGTCTTTTATTTCTTTTTTTTCTAAAATTTGTATAAATATTGTTTGAAAATTGAAAAGGAATGGTTATCACTTAGAAGGGTGGATCACAGCGCCCACAAATCCTGTTATGTCTAAAAGCCTAAAAGGTGACCAGCTTTAATCTTTAACCAGCTTAAAGGGACAGTAAAGGAAAAATGAAAGGGGGTATAGACTGAAAGCTAATCACTTTAGCTCTCGATCGCGACCCATGAAAGTTTTATCTGATGTTCCTATCTCGAGAAATTGATTTACAACTGTGTCAAATTTATACGAAAATTAATATATATACAATTTTGTATAAAAGTAGTGGGTTTAAGTAGATCAAATTCAGCAAATAAGCAACCAATCTGAAAACGATAATATCCCAGAGAAAGCTAATTATTACTTAGGTTTACTCCAATTCTAATTTTATATTTGTTATTTCTATTTTTAATGGATTTAATTCATAATATTATTTACACGTCCGCATTGCTTGACCAGAAAATCCACCAATGACAGTGCAGTAAAGTGGTCACGTGATACAGGCAGAGACACGTGATCATGATACTGCTCTGCCATTGGTGATAGTTCTGGTCACGTGATTTAAGTTTAAGATTTTCTAAATTTTACATAAATAAACTTTCGTATGATTTTAACACAGTTTTATATCAATTTCTCGAGATAGTAACATCAGATAAAACTTTCATGGGTCGCGATCAAGAGCTAAAGTGATTAGCTTTCAGCCTATACCCCCTTTCATTTTTCCTTTACTGTCCCTTTAAACATACAGAAAGTCCTGTTTTTAGATTAATATTGTGAGTTTCTGTTTAGTATTCAACAAGCCGCCTTCGCAGTGTAAGAATTTATTATATTTGTTGGGTTTAAATTCTTTTTTAGATATACAGGTTGTCCTATTAAACATAGCTTCCATAAAGACAGAATAAATTTGGTTTCCTCCGTTTAATTATGTAATTTAGCATTTACTTAGCATGTAAATTTATGTAATTTAATCATGTTTACTGTTATAACAGCTAGGTATACCTATTTATCAATTCAGTTTTTTTTCTGTAATTTTCATAGAAACAACTATACATGATTCACTATGTGGTATTTACAATTTATTTGGAAATATCTTGAAATACAGCTGGAGTTAGCTAGGCGTGAAACAACTATACATGATACACTATGTGGTATTTACAATCTATTTGGAAATATCTTGAAATACAGCTGGAGTTAGCTAGGCGTGAAACAACTATATTTTCCGACAAAACAAACTATATCAAATTGTTTCGTTAACGAGGAAAAACAGCAAAACAATCGTTTCGTTGAAAATTAATTTTTTAAAATTTTAATTCGTCGTTTCGTTTAAAAAGGCAGATTGTTTATTTTTTATTTTTATCGTTATCAAAAAGCGTATGTTAACGATAAACGTACCTTCGTAAATATCATATCGTTGATTCGTTTTTAGTTTTCCAACATTTTAAACCTAACAGTTCGTTAGTTGCAACACTTTTCTAAAATAGAATGTTATTCATTTTTTAAAACAAAAATGAGAAAAAAGTGTTTCTGTTCGTTTATGCCAAGCCTAGCTGTAGTGTTTTATTATCTCTGTACACTTCACACTTGTAAAAGATAAATAGTTAGACTCCAATCTCAACTGCGAAATAATATTAACAGACAATTTAGAATTAAGATAACAATACTCGCCAATAAGTTAATCAATTATTGGTAGAATATCTGTTGTATATATATTACGAGTATTTCTGAATTTAACCCTCTAATCCCACACTTGAGAGGCGGATTCATTTTTTCTTCTAGAAAGAAATACGCAAGTCAATTTTACAGAAAACTCACAATTAAAAACAACTATACTAAACCTCATTCATTAAGATTTTCTACAGACTTGAAATGTTTAAAATGTACTGCTGGGTGTACTTGGTCACCTACAGTACGTTTGTGGCGGGTCAGTTCACAGAGGAGGATGCCAAGGTAATTATTCAAGGTTGTTCTTTTGTACAGTGTTGTTCAGTGTTGTACAGTGTTGTATAGTGTTGTACAGTGTTGTACAGTGAGACTTATAAATTTTGGAATAGGAAGACTGGAATGAATTATCTCAATTTTGTTTAGATTTTAATTATTTAATCCAACAAAAATTGTCTAATTCTGAACAAATTTTTCCAATGTAATTATAAAAGCAAAACAATGGCAGACTACATTTTGGAATTGCAGGACTAGGGTTATTTGGCGATTGTTGTATCATGAAAAAAGTTTCTAATTGCAAAATAAAGATAAAAAACTATAAAAAATGTCAAAGACGACGTTAAAGCCTTCTCTCAGTATTAGGGAAAACCTATTCTAACAATACCACTGCATTTTGAAAAAAAAGGTGGCTATATTAACAAACCTGACCCATTTTAGTGATAATTTTGAACTGTATGTGACAACGCGAAGAATAACCTTTTGAAATGTCATCTTTCTTTAACAAATTGTTTAGAAATATAATTTTCACATTGATCTCCTTTTTTGGTACGTGCGTATTTGTACCTATTTTTAACATTTTTTTTGAATTTTGATTTTATCAATGTTTATTAAATAAACTGGATGATTACAAGGTTTTTCTCTCTTTGCTCCCACGTCCGCTAACATTCTTTGATCCTATTCTTGTGACAGTTCTTTTATTTCCGCGGATTTTTTTTTCACTGTTTATGCATTCCATTGCATGCTCCTATCTTTTACACCAGGTAAAACAGGGGGGGGGGGGAGTCTTTGTTAAGGACTACGAACGTTGGTGAATCTTATAAAAACAATAACGAACAATTTACATCATATTGCCATGATAACGGGATTTTTAAGCGATGCGATCTGGGCACTTGGTTTCTACTGGAGAAATTAATTGATATGTCAAGAAATTTTCCCATTTTTTGTTTGATAAAAAATCATAATGTTACCTTTGTCATGAACTATGAACAACAGGGTTACCCATAACGGATGTCGAGGTAACATTAAGTTCTATGACTTAAATATAGTCTTTGTATGGCATAATTAATGATTTGGAATAGAAAGAAAGGAGATTACATTTACGTTGAATCATGAATGTAAAGATATTAAGTACAGATTACATACAGCCGTGTCTGAAGTCTCATTACTTGTGGGTAACCCTGTATTAAAGATCGAAGACGACTTAATTCCCATGTTTAATAGAGGCACTGTTTTCTAGGTATTTCTTGCTGAATATGATACTAAGCTTGGAGAACTGTTAAACCTTGCTACAATAGCACAGTGGAATTATGAAACAAATATTACAGACTCTAATTCAGATATTGCTCAGGTGGAGAAGAAATAAAGTTAAAAATAATCATGATTATAATATTGTTAAAATAAAAGAAAGTAAGTCTAATTAACGTTAGTAGTAATGATAATGATAATGATAATAATAATGATAATGATAATGATAATGATATTGATACTGATAATGATAATGATAATGATAATAATATTGATAATGATAATGATAATGATAATGATAATGATAATGATAATGACAATGATAATGATAATGATAATGATAATGATAATGATAATGATAATGATAATGATAATGATAATGATAATGATAATGATAATGATAATGATAATGATAATGATAATGATAATGATAATGATAATGATAATGATAATGATAATGATAATGATAATGATAATGATAATGATAATGATAATGATAATGATAATGATAATGATAATGATAATGATAATGATAATGATAATGATAATGATAATGATAATGATAATGATAATGATAATGATAATGATAATGATAATGATAATGATAATGATAATGATAATGATAATGATAATGATAATGATAATGATAATGATAATGATAATGATAATGATAATGATAATGATAATGATAATGATAATGATAATGATAATGATAATGATAATGATAATGATAATGATAATGATAATGATAATGATAATGATAATGATAATGATAATGATAATGATAATGATAATGATAATGATAATGATAATGATAATGATAATGATAATGATAATGATAATGATAATGATAATGATAATGATAATGATAATGATAATGATAATGATAATGATAATGATAATGATAATGATAATGATAATGATAATGATAATGATAATGATAATGATAATGATAATGATAATGATAATGATAATGATAATGATAATGATAATGATAATGATAATGATNTTTATTTTGTCGTTAAAGATTAGAGATAATCTAAAATGATATGGGACGCTCTGTAGATATCAATTTAATGTTTTATGATTAAAAACTAAGACTTCTATCAATGAATAGTTAGTTTACTCTGAATAGAACGTAAAGGGAATGCTCCCTTTAAAGGGACAGACCGGCCATGTAAGGTAGTTGAACTGAGTAGGCAGTGTTGTGGACAAATTCTTTATAGGATTTATTTAAAACATATAAAACTTACAAAAGATCTGTAAATCCTGAGTTTGGGCGCAAAGTCGACGTTAAATATCGTACATTTACGTGGATACGTTTTCATGAATCGGTTTTTTTAAAATTATTAAATAACGAAGACAAAAAATATAGACAAAATTCTACAGTAAACTAATTAGTTGTTTAGGAACCGGTTGAGAAAATAAAAATTAATCTTATAATCGAAAATAAGTAATCTTATTAACAACATTGCATACTTACATAGCCGGTCTGTCCCTTTAAAGACGTATAGTTCAGTTCAATTATGCTTTTTTGGTTCTTAACTTAAAAATTCAAATACAGCATTTCGCTGGCGGCTCAAGAAATATCAGATTAAAAAAATTCATTATCTACTCATTAATATAAAATTCAATTCAGATTTAACATTTCATTTTTCGTGGACTCTCCCTGTAAACATGTACATATACTATATCTCACAGTGGTCTACACACATATATATGCATGAATTATTGATACTGGGCCAATGTTGAACTATTGCCAAACCATTAATGTAACCTTACGAACCATATTTTGTCCTTAATATAAAAGCTTAAAATTCTATAGAGCCACAGTAAAAATTCTGATTGATATTTTTTGCCTGATTTTATTGTCAATGGTGGTACATACTATAGAATCGTTATCGTATAAATCAATACAATGAATAAGACTTTCTATTTCAATTTTGATTTCTATCATAGCTTTTAAACATCATGGCATGAACATGAAGACACGTTTACTTGTAAACTTGTTAACGTGAATATAGCTTGTTAGAAGTCTAAACTTGAATTGAAAAATCGTCTTTATTATATTGATATTAACGCCGATCACTGTATAGGCTGAGGCAGTAGAGGAGATGAGTAAGTTTGACGCTACAAATTTTACTCAAGATACACAGAGACAGCTCAGGTTATAGTTATGATACAGGGTGTCCCAATAAACATGGGAATTCAGTGACGAATTCGATATCGTCTTTTTAAATAATTCTTTGATTTAGTATAGTGATACCTACTGAGAAAGCTGTAATCTGTAAGAGTTTCGTCTGCTATGTTCACATTTTGTTTGTTTATGTTTTGACTGCATACAGTTGTACTTAGTAAATCAGAGGCGCAACTAGTCAAACAGAGTAAACTTGTCCGTATTCACTGTTCATCTTGCGGAGACATTATAGACATATCTTTACAGTCTTTTATCCTTTTTATAAAATAAACTCTAGCCGACATAATAATGTTATGGCTTTTAAAATTAGGTATTACAATGCTAATTCATAACAAAGACGATATCGAATTCGTCACTGAATTCCCATGTTTTTGGGACACCCTGTACTTATTTACAGGCTCAAAAAAATTTCAAGTTGTTTTTATTTGTTCTCACAAAAAAAATGATTATTTTTCAATTTGGGTTTTCTATAAAGTCGCTATCAGAGAAAAAGGAAAAAAATTCAAAGATTAACTTCATTAGGATTCAGCCATAACCCTCCACATCTTCCTTTTATTATCAAATATAAAGTAGAAATATCTGTCTGTCTGTTTGTATGTTCGATCATAACTCAAAAACCCCTTGATCGATCTTAATCTCGGCAGAATCACGGGAATATTTCTAACTAGATAATAATAAGAATAATATTTTAGTAAGGTTGGGTCTAAATCCTTGTCTGAAAACTCAACAGTAGAATTATCTCAAATAATTACAGATATGGGCAAAATATACGGCACAGCACAGGTACAAAACATTTTTCTAAACTAAATTAAAATAAACATTTGTTTCAAAAGTTTTTCGAATGAAAGTAAAATTAAAATATTTAAATAAGCATTTTTTTGTTTTTAACTTTTTGGTTTTGAGTCACAATCAAAGAAATTGTGAAATGGAATGACAATGAATAAACTTTGTGAATCCATTTTTCTGAAACCAAAATTCTTTTTTTTGTGAAAATTATTTATATTTATTTTTTAGGTTTGTCTTCCGTCCGGAGAATGTGAACTCTTGGAGCCAGGAAATAATTTTGACTTTGACATTTTATTGGGGGGGAATTTTTTTTTTGATATATCTGGATTGGTTTCTTTTACTTTTACCTGAGCCCGCGATTTAAAAACTTCGGCTCGAGCCGTAATTCCTTAAACCCGACTTTAAGACCCAATCTTCGACCCAACTCTGACGACAGCTTGTGTCACGTGATTGACAGCTGCGAGATCTTAGGCTCGACTTAAGGAGTTAAGCCCAATGAAAATAAAACTGACCTTGGTTGGTTTTAGTGAAGAATAAGGCTCAATGTTGGGTCTTATTCTCATCAAAACCCAGAATGCGCCAATTCCAACTATGAAAATCCGCTAAATACAAAATTAAACCGGTTTTATGAACTGAACTCTGTTGAAAATTAGAGCAACTTAAATCCGAAAGCCCGAGCCGTAAATAAGGCTCAACAACAGCTTAGACCTGAGTGGTATTTTCTTGAATTTTTTAAATCGCCGGCTCTGGAGTCAAGGAGATATTGAATAGAAGGAGGTGGCGATAGCGTTTCCGTACACTGCTGTGACGTTTTTGGACTGCTGAAGATATAGTTTTTGCGTATAACAACAATAATGAAGATTGTAAACAATAACACAAATAATAAACAAACATCTAGGGGGGGGGGCAGGATAACGTTGAATTTCATTGAAAATGTCTGTGTAATTGTGTCCTTTTCGTATAAAACTAAAATCCTTAACTTTTTCAATCTTTTTTAACAAGATTTAATACTACTTTCACAGTTTACTAACTCATGTTTGTTTACATTAGATCGTACGTAAACGGCCTATCGCCCCCTCCTTCTATTCAATATCTCCTTGCACTGGAGTTAAGAATAATTTCGAATAATAAAACTGTACAAAATGTCGTCTTTATGATAGGCAGATTAGAACTTATAAAATCACACCTGAGGCCGTTCTTTCCATAAACTTCATTGGTCGACAACTTGACGTCTCCAATATTGGTCGTCAAATGTACGGAGAACTATATATCTATCAGCTTAAAATTTAGCATGAGACATCTAGTGGCCAACATATCTTCCACCAAAGTACGTGAACTACACGACCACTTTCTATGGAGAGTACGGGCTCTGTAGATAACCATATTTCGAAGTATTAAAGTGACTGTGGAATAGGAAGCATTTAATGTTGTTAAAAAGCAAACAATTTTACCCGCAGCTTAGAAATAAACTCATCAAGTTGTGTCTGCATACACTGCACAACTGCTGTCATTTTTATTGCACTTTTTAAAATCATAACTTCGTCTTATTATTCCACAATTCTATGGATCTCACTAGTCCCTCTCCCTGTAGAATATCTTGTTATACATGGCTACCCACAAACGATGAGACTCTAAAGACGACTTAAAAAATAAAGATATGACGAATCCAGGAAGTAAGGAATAGAAGGGAAAAAACAGACGCGGTTCACCCTCTACCATATCTTTGCAGACGGGTACTCCATTGGAATAAGAAATATTTGTCTGATGTACAATTACCGCGTATACAACAACCTTTTCTGAATATTTCATATACAAATAGAGTTCCCGTCTGCAAAGCATGTATATCTCCCTTCTATTCCTTACTCCCTGGACGAATCTAAAGTAAAATTAAGTCTTCTGCCTCGGAAAAAGCCATGAAATGGCTGATTAAAATAGTTTGCAAAGAAAGACAAAACTTTATATTTCCGGTAAATCATGAATATGAGAAAACAGACAGTATAAATTCCGTACAGTAGTCTCTGAAGTCTGATCCTATGTGTGTAACCCTGTAGAAAACTATTTATTAAATTCAAGATTTGACCAGGTTTAACAAATATAATGGCAGATTCTACTGATTATGATCTCAGGCTGTTGGTCTGGGAGGAATGGAGAAATAAGGTTTGAAAAATTATCAAACATATATGTTACAACATAAAGTTGAAGAAATGAACTGACATGAATAAGTCTACAAAGTATAGGACAAAAATATATTTACAGCACAAAAAAAAACAGATAATATTCGATACTACTCATTGGAATAAAGCCGGAGGTTTCGACGGACCCTCCGCCTTTCTCCCGCCTCATATTGCGAATAAACCTACCTTTTCCAATTCTTCGTCATGACTTCTAATCTATTCTGCTTTAGCCTGGTCCTAAATTCATGCCACCTATTGGAACCAGGTTATTTGCTTGAGTTTAAAATAGAACATCCAATCTGAGCATAGTTCCGGGTCCGTATGAGAACTGGGGGGGGGGGGGGTTACATCAAGGGAAGTATTCCTATTCAGAGCTATTGAGCTCATACTTTTTTTTCTTCAAACTATAGTTTTTATAGTTTAGCGTATGTAGTCTGACAGTAAACTGTGAAAGCAAAATATTTGTTCCAACTTTTAGGTGGGGCGTGCAAACAAACCGTTGTACGAGCGTTATGCTGAGCTAAAAAATGAACTTTCCCGCCTAAACGGACATGATGATTTGGGAGATGCCTGGCGGGATAAATATGAAACTGAAACTTTTGGCGCGGATGTTCAATCCTTGTACAGAGATATGGAACCACTGTACCTTGAACTTCATGCATATATCCGTAGAAAGGTGAGAAATCTAAAGATATATATGAAGGTGCATGAATATAGAAAGAATACCCAGCTTTATTGTTATATTTTGTTACAGTTGTACAATGTTTACGGAGAGGAGAATATCGATCTGAATGGAACACTGCCAGCCCACCTTCTTGGGTAAAACTTCCGGGAATTTTGCTTACATTAAAGAAATAAAGAAAAATAACTTTTTTTGAAGATGTTACTTTACTTAAGTGATTTAATTTTATAATAACTTGTTATTGATTTGTTGCATATTATTAAGGGATATGTGGGGAAGGTTTTGGAACAATCTTTACTCTTTCTCTACTCCCTTCCCTGATAAACCTCCAATAGGTAGGAGTAAATAACTCCATGGTAAACCTCAAATAGGTAGGATTACATAACTCACTGGTAAACCTCCAATAGGTAGGATTAAATAACTCCATGGTAAACCTCAAATAGGTAGAATTAAATAACTCCATGATAAGTCTCATAGGTAGGATTAAATAACTCCCTGATAAACAATAGGTAGGATTAAATAACTCCCTAATAAACAATAGGTAGGATTAAATAACTCCCTGATAAACAATAGGTAGGATTAAATAACTCCCTGATAAACAATAGGTAGGATTAAATAACTCCCTGATAAACAATAGGTAGGATTAAATAACTCCCTGATAAACAATAGGTAGGATTAAATAACTCCCTGATAAACCTCCAATAGGTAGAATTGAATAACTCACTGATAAACCTCCAATAGGTTGGATTAAATAATTCACTGATAAACCTCCAATAGGTTGGATTAAATAACTCACTGATAAACCTCCAATAGGTAGGATTAAATAACTCACTGATAAACCTCCAATAGGTTGGATTAAATAACTCACTGATAAACCTCCAATAGGCAGGATTAAATAACTCACTGATAAAACACCAATAGGTTGGATTAAATAACTCCCTGATAAACCTCCAATAGGTAGGATTAAATAGCTCCCTGATAAACCTCCAATCAGTAGGATTAAATAACTCACTTATAAACCTCCAATAGGTAGGATTAAATAACTCCCTGATAAACCTCCAATAGGTAGGATTAAATAACTCACTGATAAACCTCCAATAGGTAGAATTAAATAACTCACTGATAAACCTCCAATAGGTTGGATTAAATAACTCACTGATAAACCTCCAATAGATTGGATTAAATAACTCCCCGATAAACCTCCAATAGGTAGGATTAAATAACTCACTGATAAACCTCCAATAGATTGGATTAAATAACTCACTGATAAACCTCCAATAGATTGGATTAAATAACTCACTGATAAACCCCCAATAGGTTGGATTAAATAACTCACTGAAAAACAATAGGTAGGATTAAATAACTCCATAATAAAGAATAGGTTGGATTAAATAACTCCATATTAAAGATTAGGTTGGATTAAATAACTCCAAGATAAACCTCCAATAGGTAGGATTAAATAACTCCCTGATAAACAATAAGTAGGATTAAACAGCTCCCTGATAAACAATAGATAGTATTAAATAACTTTATTAAATATTTAGCATTTAATATTTAATAATTTAGTTCCAACGGAGTTGATGAAAAAAGAAAATTTCACTGTTCTCAAGATGTTCCAAACTGGAGATAATTTCTATGCAGGTTAAAAAAATTTAATGATTTAATTTTTCTTTTCTTATCCAATAAAACCAATAATTACATAAAGTTAAATTGAAAATATTTTTTTGTGCGAATGTGAAGTTAGATAAGCTAGGCTTATTAGGCTCTGTTTAGTGTGTAAAGCGCAAAAGTATTAATATTTAATTTTCATTCCGATTTTCTATATAACCCGGAAAACGAAAATGAAAATTATTTAAGCTTATTTATAAGATATTAGGCTTTCATGGCGCCTCGCGCCCATCTTCTAGTTCAATTGTAAACATTATCTTCTTGTATACATTGTGAAACATTAAAAAAAAGTTCGCTGATTTAATGAAAAAAATCGTGGATTTTTAAAATTTATTGAACACTAGCTGAAGAACTGGGTGTTGCCCGTGGGAAAAAAAATTGAAAAAATTTTGAGAAAAAAAAATTTTGAAAAAAACTTCGATTCATTTAGCCTAAACACCCCCGGCAACCCATGAGTGTCCACAAAAAATGTAAGCCCATTTGGTCCAGCCGTTTGGCCGGCTATAGCCAACATATATATGAATGTCTTGTTTTATTATATAGATAGATATAATTTGATATATATAATATAATATGATCTTCATTAACCTTCCCTGGGGTCATGTCAGATCCCACACAAAATTTGGGTTCGATCGGTTCAGCCGTTTGACGTTTATTGGACACAAACAAACAAACAAACACCCACCCAGACAAGCAAAGTATATTACTAGATAGGTCTTTGTAGGAAAATTTAGACTTCTGGTTATCAGATTTTTGTCTTCGTTACCAAAAAGAATAATTTCAGTAATAATACAAAATTATCAATTAATTTCTATGTTTATCGAGACACCCTGTACTTGTTGTCAGGACTAGGGATGCACCGAGTACCAGATACATTTTGGAATCTGTCAATGCTAAAGAAACCAACAGATGGAAGGTATAAGCTATACAGTGAGAACAGGAAAACTGTGGACTCAATGTCGTCTTTGTTAGTTTCTAACACTTAGAGATATGTCAAGTATGATTTACAACGGAAGCTACCGTTGTTTATCTTAAAATTGTTGAATTTTGAAATAATTTTTCAGTTGCATAAGTCCCCAATTTTGAGAAACCAAAACAATTTTGAACTTTAAAAACAAAAATTTATTGTTGATCATGATCGGACAGAGGCATGATCGGACAGAGGCATGATCGGACAGAGGCATGATCGGACAGAGGCATGATCGGACAGAGGCATGATCAGACAAAGGTTTGAAATAAAAATTAAACGAGAAGACGATGAGAATCCCGCAGATTTATGGTTGACACTGTATTTATCTTTAATTTCAGCGTAATATTCAAACTAACATTTTTTATTTCCGTTTGGATCTTGTCTTATGTTGTTTTACTCTGTATACAAAATACCAACTAATATTTACAATTGTTTTTATTCATTATTTCTATGAATCTTCTCCTCTTTAAGTTACAAGTTTAAATGAAAGATAAAATATTTGGATAAAATAGCAAAAACAGAAAACACATCAAAAATACCCTTGTAATTTTCGTTTTTCAATGATAGCGTTGCGTATTAAGAATTCTGATAATTTCTTTATTATTTCTGATGCAAAAATTGCACAAGTCACAATGAGTATAAGAAAAACATGGATAACGTAATATTTTTAGGGTAACGTTGTGATTCACGCCATCAGTGGAGGGTCGGGGTCACGGGGTCAGATTAAATAATCAAAACTTAGATTTTTGTAGTGCCTCTTAGATTAAAAAAAAATTGTTTATAAAAAACATCTCTAATGAAAGGGATGTTATTTGTCATGCTACAGCCTGGGACTTCTACGATGCCAAAGACTTCCGGATCCGGATGTGCACAAGGTAAACTTTCTTTAGTATTTTTGAACTTTGTAAATCATAGAAATATAAAATATTACAAAAACTACTCTTTTGTTTCGTTCCCAAATATTATCTTTTTTTCCATCGGAATTATTGTCATTTGGTTCAAACCATTTGTTTAACAAAAAAAAACTGTTAAAAAATGCCATTAGTTAATTGTTATTCTATTATTCTGTGAAACTACACTCTTAGAATATAAAGCCTTGAACCTTTGATATTTCAAAACATAAATTCTACTTTAGAACACAGTTTAAAATACCCAATATAGAGCTTGAAATTAGAGTTTAAGATAAGTAATCAGTTCCTTAATTGATCATTTTTCTTCAGGGATTTTAATTTTGAAGATTTACAAACTATTCATCATGAGCTTGGACACACTCAGTATCAGCAGAGTTATAAGCACCAACCGCAGGCAATATATTTTACAAGGACTAGGGCGTGACTTTAAAAGACTTTCTATTTGTTAGATTTGCGTATCCTATTCACAGTATCCATTATACCTCTATCTCATCAATAATGGGAAATATATCGGTTTTTCTACTTCAAAAAATGTCAAAATTGAAACCAAATACTTCGGTTTTCATGTGTGTAAATATTATAAGTATAACAATATAAATTCTTACTCTTTTTCATATAATATCGAAGGGACTGCATGCATAGTTTAATGTTACCCAAAATTTTCAGAACGGTAAGTTCGATTCACAATGGTAGCATTTATACCTTTATTTGCTCATCGATGATAGAGAATCCTTATTTTTGTATACATAGCTGAACATTAAGGAGCGGGATTAAATGACAATTATAATGTTACATGATTTACAAATGCACCTAATTTTTAGCTTCACTGGTCGGCGTTTAAATCAATTCAACAAAGACAGTTTTTCTATTTAAGTTTTGATTCCTAACAAGCTTTTCAAGTTAAAAGCTAACAAGTAAACAAAGAGTAGATGTTATTTCACAGCTTCTCTTTGTTTTCATGTAGATGTTTTCTCTTGGTAAAAATCAAAAATTGAAATCGAAAGTCGTCTTTATTGTATTGGTATTTACGAGGACGACTGTATGGAATTCAGGGCATTTCCTGGATCAGACAAAGATTTAATTGTCGTCAATCAGACTTCCCATTTTATAAATGTAGAGTTACTTGAAAATAAAGATTTGTTTAGGTTTACAGGGACGGAGCAAACGATGGGTTTCATGAAGCGATAGGTTAGATCATATCATAATATTAAACAGGGTGTACACGGTCCACGAAACATCGATTTATGACAATTTCAACGATAGTAGATCGAACGATATTAATAATATTCCTATTGTTGAACATAAGTCAAAAAAAACTGGATTCTTCAAAAAACAATTTGAGTTTGAAAATTTGCAATTTATTTGCAGATTATACACTTTCAGGGCTTTTCATAAAAGTATGGCATGCCATTTTTCAGGAAATAGAGTCCCCCCCCCCACCTCCCAAGTATTTTGTGTAGAGGAGACGTCAGTAGGAGTAGGATTAAAAGGATGTCCCAAACCTAGCCCTGTAAATATCCCAAACCTAGCCCTGTAAATATCCCCAAACCAAACCCTGTAAATATCTCCAAACCAAACCCTGTTAATATCCCCAAACCAAACCCTGTAAACATCACCAAACTATACCCTGTAGATATCCCCAAACCAAACCCTGTAAATATCCCCAAACCAAACCCTGCTAATATCCCCAAACCAAATCCTGTAAATATCCCCAAACCAAACCCTGTAAATATCCCCAAACCAAGCCCTGCTAATATCCCCAAACCAAATCCTGTAAATATCCCCAAACCAAGCCCTGCTAATATCCCCAAACCAAATCCTGTAAATATCCCCAAACCAAACCCTGTTAATATCCCCAACCAAACCCTGTAAATATCCCTAACCAAACCCTGTTAATATCCCCAAACCAAACCCTGTAAATATCCCCAAACCAAACCCTGTAAATATCCCCAAACCAAACCCTGCAAATATCGACAAACTATACCCTGTAGATATCCCCAAACCAAACCCTGTAAATATCGCCAAACCAAACGCTGTAAATATCCCCAAACCAAACCCTGTAAATATTCCCAAACCAAACCCTGTAAATATCCCCAAACCAAACGCTGTAAATATCCCCAAACCAAACCCTGTAAATATCGACAAACTATACCCTGTTCATATTTCCAAACTATACCCTATAAACATGACCAAACCATACCCTGTAAAAATTCCCAAACCAAACCCTGTAAATTTCACCAAACTATACCCTGTAAATACCATCAAACCAAACCCTTTAAATATCACCAAACCAAATGAAATTCAATTCAACCAACCCGAGTATAATGAAGGTGAGCTGATGTCCCTGGTGTCCTCTACTCCATCCTACCTCTCTAAACTAGGACTACTTGAGGACTACAAACCTGATGAGCAACAGGTTAACAACCCATATAATAGACGCAACTATTTGGCGGGGGGGGGGGGCAGTTCAACCCTCCCCCCTCCCCATCTTCCCTACATGAAACTTGGATCCACCAATGTTAATGACAATAATTTTCCTTGTTTTGTCAAATTTTACAAGCTTAACACATTAAAACTTCAAAATAATTGTACAAACTGAGAAAAACATAAAACTAAAATTGTAAACCAATCAAAAGGATATTGACGCGAAATGGGCGGCAGAAATGGAGCTAAGGAAATGCAACTCGAGATAGCGGAAACTTCGGTCGGAGCCGGGTATATGTTTCCTAAGTAAGCTTCTCAAGGGATGACAAATCCAAAGGCGGTAGGCTGGATAAACACTCTAATTCCCACAAAACACATAGAGGATAACTTCTTGTTGAAAATATATTTCAGTAACGAGGTTTCCTACAACAAAATACAAATTGTTATTGACGTACATGTGTATAAATAATGATTGTTAATAAAGATTAAACAGTTGAGGGTAATTAACAATAAATGAGTATTGTTATGAATCGAACAATTGGTTTAGAAACATATACCATTGAGAATTGAACAAAGGCTTAAAAGGTATTGGAAACTCTAGGTTTTGTAGGTTTTGCAGGTTTTGGAAACTTAAGGTTTTGTAGGTTTTGTAGGTTTTTCAGGTTTTGGAGCAGGTTTTGTAGGTTTTGTAGATCATATTTTATTACTGTTGTGAATCGATAAATAAATGGTTTAAAAAGGTACTGTTGTGAATTGATAAATAAAAGGTTTAAAAAGGTACTGTTGTGAATTAGTAAATATAGGTTTAAAAAGGTACTGTTGTGAATCAAACATAAGGAACTTACGATGTAGAGTTGCATAGCATAGGGAATAGTTGTTTGAATTGTAGTCTAAAGCAATTTTAATCTTCTGAAATAAATATTCATTTGGTTAAATGAATTTCACTGTTTGTTTGCAAAATGATCCACTGGAATTGTGTTTAAAATTGTTTCTTTTAATGAACTTTAAATTTTATTAACTACATGAGGCTTTTGTTTGCTTTTCCGCGGAGACCTTGAAAATGTTTGGTTTGGAAAGTGAACGGAGGGTCTAGCGGAGGTACAATCTGTCAGAGACGACCTTACAACAGAGTAGATTATGGGGTATGGTTCACAAACATATAGTCAGCTGTTGCTCAGGTTTCCAATCGGAATTGCTCGGAATTGCGCGAAATTGTGCTCAAATTGCGTGAAATTTTGTGGAATCACGTGACTCAAAGAAAATCCATTTCCGCCAGAAACCTTAGCGTAAGCAGACAAAGATGCCGACAATAAGAACCAATCAGAATGTTGCAAATATTGGGCACATCAATNCACCTTACATACGATACTTGGAGATGGAACATTTTTAGGTAATTTTCCACCTTACATACGATACTTGGAGATCGAACATTTTTAGGTAACTTCCCCTTACATACGATACTTGGAGATGGAACATTTTTAGGTAACTTTCTAATCTTTAACAAAAACGGGGGGTGGGGGGTTCTGGGTTGAGCATTACACATAAAAACTCTGGAATGGAAGCTGACATTTGACCTCTATAGAGGCCATACTTGTTAAGAGGTCAAACTGGAGGTCGGATATCTATGTTTATGTTGGCGCATTACTTAAATGGTTGCTAATGATATAAAATTAAACAAAAATAATTGAGTTAGGATGAAAAAAGTGAGTTTTCCTTCTTTTTTCTGAGTTCAATGAGATCAAAATGGATGTCAAAGACCTCCGATCCCAAATTTTCTTCGTGGTTCGTGTAAATTATCTCTTACTTAAGAACTAGGATGCTGGGGATAATTCAACCAAAATTGCAAATGGAAAAATTTGCGAAAATTTTTTTGGCTAATCCTTTTAATTTGTTTATTTTCCAAATAAAAAGCTAAAGGCGCGCTTTTAAATTTTAAGATTTGAAATCCTTAATTTTAATGTTTTAAACTCGATCGGAAATATTATATAGATTTTAAAAATGTACATAATTACGCCTTGATGAGACCTAGTACCTAGTTATTCGCAAATCCTTTTTAATGTCATTTTATTATTTGAATATCTCTAACAACAAATTGCTATTTCAGTGGGAAAGTTCCGATTGAAGAATGGAATTCTGAATTCTGGAAACTTAAGAAAGCTTTTGTAAGTAAATAAATGCATAATACATATACAATCTTTGAGGATGGAAATTACTTCAACATTTTTTTCATTCTATTAAAAAACCTTGTTTTTGTAACAACCTTGGACCTTTCACTTATCATCGAAGACAAAGAACTCAGTGCAAATATCTCTTAAATGTTAAGTGAAAAGCCGAAAAAATGGAGTGTACAGTAGCGTACTGTATAAAATAAACGGGTATGATGTAAAAATGTCAAAAAGGCGGTGTATATTCTGTTACTTCTATAAAAGTACCCATTTTTTATTGCATTAAAGGGAGTGTTCGCGAAAAAT